>NC_056737.1:170369327-170511827 GCF_019279795.1 Protopterus annectens | reverse complement strand
AAATGGCAGTCTACTTAATGCCGAATGTGTGATAAGAGACCTTGGGACCCAGGTGGATAGTAGTCTCTCCTTTGATATTCACATTGCCACAGTAGTCAGGAAATCCTTCTATGTGGCACACGTCATCACAAAAGGGTTCTCATCCAGGAAAAAAGAGGTCATTGTTCCCCTCTAGTAGGCACTCATTTGACCCATTATAGAGGACAACCCCCCTTTTGGAATGTACCTCACAAGACAGCTGCAGCAGCTGGAAAGATCACAGAAGTACCTCACAAAGAGGATTACTGGCATCAAACAGATGCCCTACACTGACCATCTCAAAAAACTCCAGCTTTACTCTGTAGCATATCGCCTACTCTGAGGAGATCTCTGCCTAAGATGTAAAGCTATGTTAAACCCAGAGCTGTTGGACATGCTACACCTAAAGAAATCCCAATCCCTCTGAGCTACATGCTCTACGGACCTAAAGCTTGTCACCACAATAGACAGGACATGCTGGAGGGATAGACTCTTGTCCCAGAGACTTCCTATACTCTGGAACAAGCTATCCATCTATGTCAAGCAAAGTTCCTCATTAGCACTCTTCAAGAAAAATCTTGATGAGTGGATGGGAAATGGGAAATACACCCCGGGGATTACTTCTGTGGCTCTGCTCAACAGGGACACAGGAAATTAACTTTCTTGGGTGGCATAAGCCAGGGAACCTTGTTGGCTAGGCTTAGGTAGGCCCTTGGGCTGATAGCCTAGTACCTACGTATGAACCTATAATAACTGATATCCAGGTATGTGAGTGGCAGATCAATATAGAGTAATGTGAATGAGCACTGACAGACATTTATTTACTGACCCCATGCACTGCCAGGAACTATGTTACAGCAGAAATTGTTCTAGTGTGCGCATTCTATGCTTGTCTGCTCAGTGGTTCCCTTTCCCCTTATATTTGTCTCTGTCCTTCTGTAGTGCAATCACGGCCTTTGTCCAGAGTTGCTTCTGTTATATATTTGTAGTTATGGTGTGAGTGGGTAGAAGTTGTAACATCACACACAGGGTTACAGACCTCACACCTCTGACTGTACCTCTTTAGCAGGTTGTCCATCATTTTGCCCCATATATCTGCTGTGGTCCTCAGACGGTTTGTGTTGCACTGTTATTATAAGACTACAGGTTGGCCATAGCTCTCAGACTGTTACAGACAGACATCTGGCCAGGCCCATATATATAGCGGGACACAGGTCCAGACATGGGGGGCAGGCTCTTAATATTGTTCTTTAAAATGTCCGCAGCTGGTAGAATGCTTTTGCATTAGCTTGCATTTACTTATGTGTATGACATCTGCATCTCTACTGTCTCACATCAACCTTTATTGGTTTGCCAAAAGTTTGGCAGGCAAATGCAATGGTATGACAAGCAGAACAGATATACAAGGCATACGTATGGACATTCTGTGACACCCTGTCATTCCATGGGTATTGATGGTACCCACTGACTTGTTTTCAGTACTGACACAGTAATGTGGCAGCCTTTATATCTTGGCACTCGACTGACTTGTCACAACCTGCTGTTGTAGTAGTCCCTGTGTAGGTTACTCAGACCTGTATACTGTACATATGTGTGGCCCCCTGTCCCTCCATTGTCCAGCTTACTTGCAGTAACAAATATTGATTTCTGGCCAATGTGTACAACTCCCACGGCTGGCATAGCTGACATGCAAAACAGTTGCCACAGCTCATCTCAAACCATGGACTCTGATAACTAGAGTACTGTAATTAGACCACTAAGCCACAACAGCCACCAGCAAGTGATGTCTACTTGCTGACACTATTAACCACAAACATACATAGTACATTGACCCCTACATATTATAGAAATGAAACAAGTTATCAAGCTGATTGTGACAGCCCTGGGAATGTGTGGCCTGCTGGTATCATCTTACAGGGGTCTACTTCACCCTGCCGAAGGCCGACAATATCGAAGCTGATATTGTCGGCACTAAAATGTCGAAAGCAAAAGTCATTGCGCATGTAAATGGAAATCTCCGTAAGTGGAGATTTCCATTTACTGCAATGTGGTGCGATCTCGGAGTTGGTATATTTAAGTAGCAGTGGGTGTGGGGGTTGCAGGGGAACTTTCTCCCCTGCATAGAGCAATTTGTGTTGTGTTTGGGTGTTTTTTTTTTTTATTTTGTGTGTGTTCGATGTTCGGTGGTTTTGACATTTTCGTGTCGATTATTACTCTGTTGACAGTTTGAGTTTTCGACAACGTAATATAAATGCCTTTACAGACATAAATGTTACTGCAGTTCTATGTGAACACAGGTGTGTTGAGGGAAGGGGGCATACCACCCAAGTATACACATCTTCACGTCCTGTGCAAATGTTTAGCTCATATTCTGGGTCTATTTTTCATGAAATTCTGGTTGTGTGGCAAATAAGGCTGAATTCATTACAGACCGAAGTTATAAAGTAATGACAGACATTTGAGTTTCAGACTTCTTGATCTTCAGAGAATTCATGCTACTGCAATAGCTGTTATTCTATCAACTTTCTATGTTTGTAAGTGCAATATTTATGACTTGTCCCTGTTTCTGGACCTTTGTCCCACATTTCTTTATGGGTCTGTGCAGATTTCTTGCTGTAGGAGAATTAGAGCTATGTATAGGACTCCAACATTGACATCCATGCATTTGTCCTTGGACCCCACTGTGTGCAAGTCCCTCACATACTGCAGTGGATTTCGCTGGCTTAGGGCCTACTGCATATTGTGAATCAGCAAATATTTGGGTGAGAGTTCCTGTTGTCCCACATAGCTGTCCATTGTCTGCTGCTATCCTGGTAACCCACACCATCCCAGGTGTACACGCAGCAATACAATACATATGCTATCACAGTCTACTACTCCATTCATTTATTGTTAATATGAGTGACTTACCTTGTGCCAACAGCAGTTGAGAGAACAGTGTTTCAGGGCTGACTCTGTCAGATGCAGGCAGTACATGGCCTATACATGGTAAGGTATAGGTAGTGTGATGTGGCTGGCATCCATTTTACTGTGTGTATGTTAGTTGAAATGAGGTTTCAATCCCTGGGCCCCTAGGGTGTCAGTGTATGTGCTATGCATTGTCTCTTTGCCAAGGCCAGGGTGTACTGGGCATGCCTATGTCTGCCTACAAGGACAGGCTGAGGGGGTTCATCCTCCGTGTCCCCTTGTGCCTGTGGGGACCTTGGCAATGGTGGGGGACTGTGTCCCCCTTCCCTGTGATGTTCCTGCTGCAGCTGTTTCCACAGGATTATATTGTGTAGGATGGCAGATACTATGAACATGTGTGCACATGAGGCTGGAGAGGACTGCAGGGCTACAGCAGATATATCAAGGCAGCAGAACCATTAGTTGAGCAGCCCAGACACACTCTATGATGTTCCTAGTTTGTGTGTGTGCCTCATTATGACATTCTTCAGTGGGTGTGTGTGCATTTCTGATGGGGCTCATCATCCATGGCTTCAGTGCGTAACCAGCATCCCCCACTAGATGGCTGTATGGGATGTCCCCCTGGCAAATGCCTGGTACAACTGTGAGGCATGCCAGATGTCGGAGTCACGAAAACTGCCAGAGCTGCCAGCAGACAAATTGATGATAATGCTCTGGGCATTGCACACAACCTGGCAATTGATGGAGTGATAGCCCTTGCAGTTGATATAAATTCTACCCTCCTCACCAGGTGGTGCTTTGATGTGCACATGAGTGCAGTCTATTGCACCCAGTACCTCTGGGTAGTGTGCTACCTGGTGGAAGAGACGCATATTGGTAGTCCTCTCCTCAGGGGTATTGGAGAAATGAATGTGCTCACTGGCATGTGTTAGCATGACATCTAGGAAATGGTGGAGTACCCTGGATGCTGATGCCTCTGAGATCTCCATGATGTCCCCAGTAGGTCTTTGGAAAGTACCTGTAGCTAGTATTCTTAAGGCTATACATATCTTTATTTCCACTGGAATGGGTTCCCTTCTGTTGGCTCTGGGTCTGAGGTGAGGGCGACAGAGCTTGGTGAGTTGCTGTAGTATATCCCTGTCCACACTGTAGTACTCTGCTATCTCCAACTCATGTAGCCCCAGAAAGGTTACCCTGGGTCTGAACACTCTTTTCCGCCTCAGTCTGGGCCGGTTGTCAACATCATCCTCATCACTGCCCTCAGCCTGTAGCACATACAGATGCAGCAAAGCAGCAGCAGCCTCTATCATTTTGTCAGTTAAAATTCCCAAGTGTGTACTCCAGTGGTGAGGAGTATGTGGGAAAATCAGATTGAAGGATGTCTGCATACTTTATACTGCTGCATATGCAGCCTGTGTGATTGGCTGACTATGATATATTCCACCCGCCAGCTAAATTATTGATGGGTTTGAATGGCCTACTGTGAGTGGCAGAGGGTTTATTGGTCATTTATAGTTGATTGCCTTTTCTTGGCTATTTTCTTTTATTTTTATTATTTTTTTTCAATTTCCTCCACTTCTAAGCCCTGTGTCACTCTGTGCAAACCAGTGGAGCTAGTGTAAACATTGCTGAGGAGAAAGAGCCCTCCCCTGTAAACGAGCATGCTCAGCATTTCTTTAATCAGCTAAGCACAGCTTAGCAGCCTCAGACACCCCACCACTTAGCTGTGCTTAGCTGAGCACAAACAGGAGCAGCAAAGCTCCAATGTGCTTACACAAACCATGATGTACCCCCCTTTCATGTCAGCTGCCTCTTCTGCCTACAGTACCACATTGTAGCCCCTACATGGTTAGATACCTGTGGACAAGGTGGCCCATTTTGCTGTTCAGTAAACTTAGCTCATTTACATACACCTAATTGAGTATACCCTAGTTACTGCACTACACCAGAGCCTGTGTCCGTAGCAACCACTATAACCTGCCATTGTATGACTCTGCCTACTATCCAGTATAATGGGGAATGTAAATATAGCTTTATATCTCATATTTTCCTATTTTGATTTTGATTTTATGAGCTATAATGTTTGTGAGCTGCTGCACACCACTTAAAAGTGTCATATGTGTTAAAAAAACAAATCTCATATGTGTAAAAACAAAAAATGTTTCTAAGCTTGTTTCCTGCCTTTCCTGTAACTAGTCTAGTCCAGATACAGAGATGATGTAACCAGGACTGTTTGTAAGCTTCTGAGCCCCCAAAGCCTTTTTGTGTTGGAGGAAAGCCTTCTAGCTTATCAGTGGGAGGGGTAAGCAGTAGGTAGCCTATCTACCACAAGAGTCATTTCTGGCCCAGAAATTGTAGTTTATTGGCTGTTTGGGCAGTTTTTCCATCTCTTTCAACTTTCTGGTTTAAAAGCCTGTGTTTGCCCTTGTTTCTCACCTTTCATGTAACTAGTCTGGTCCAGATACAGATTTGCTGTATCCAAGACTGTTTGTAAGCTTCTGAGCCCCCCAAACCTTTCTGTGTTGGACGGAAGCATACTAGCTTATCAGTGGGAGTGGTAAGCACAAGGTAGCCTATCTACCACAAGATCCAGGTACAGATTCTTAGTTTTAGCACTTGAATTTGCTTATTCGTGCTCAGCACTTGTTCAGAACTTGTTGTTAGCACTAAATAAGCTACAAATTACTACAGCACTCAACCTTCCTATTTACCAAGAGAAAAACAGTTTTTGTACTTACTTTCCTCACTTGCTTAGAGAAAAACAGCTCTTATACTCACTTTCCTCACTTGTCTAGAAGAAAGTAATTTTTTATTCAGGCATGTCCAAGGGTCAGCTTCCAGTATTCACTCCTGTCTATCTGATGAATCTGGGCATCTTGAGGCAATGTAGCAATTGCCTCATGTACACAGACAACCCTCTTTTCCTACCACCCAACATCACAACCTGTGAGAGATGCACTTATCTAGCTAAACTGGAGTTAAAGCTCTCAACAACCAATACTGAACTTGACAGTCAAGAGGAGAAGGTAAACACTTGCACCACACCTCACTAATCACATAGTTCCACTAAACCTACACCACCAAAATCAACACAAAGAAACACAAAAACATTTGCAGAGGCTCTCAATAATAATCTGCTTAAGCAACAGAGACCTCCAAAGCAGAAATGCAAGCAACCTCCACCCCCGACACAACCCAAATGACACATAGCCCACAGCCTCAGTGTGCCAATAAATCACAGCCCATAAGGCAAAACAACGTACCCAACACACTAGTCATAGGTGACTCTATAGTCAGGCACACTGATGTCCCACTCACTAGACTAAACAAGGAGAAGGTTACTGTTAGCTGCCTGTCGGGTGCCAGGATCTGCCACATAACCCATGCACTCAGGTCACTCCACAACAAGTACAAATATGACTCTGTCATTGTCCATGTTGGTATGAATGACCTGCGATGTACCTCCTCAGATTACATGAAAAGAGACATGGAAGAGCTCTCTGATCTTGTAGCCCAGGCAGGTATGATCCTAGCCCTGAGTAGCATCCTGCCATCACCCAGAATGATACCGCAGTACATGGAAAAAATTATTGACTTCAACAATTGGCTAAGCTTCTGGTGTCATTCTAAGAGGATCCAGTATCTGTCTGCCTGGGACGACATGGTCGACAGACCACGATGCTTTGCCAGAGATGGCCTGCACCTGTCGCCCTTGGGATTCCAGATACTGGCTAAGGGTCTTGCCGCCCCTATAGTGCCTTTTTTAGGCAAGGTTCAAATGTCAAATTCACCACCGTGATAGGAACAGGCAAGCAAAAACTGGGGTTAATGCTACTCAGTGCTAAAAATCACTCACTTGAGGCACTCCTTAAAATGGAGAACATCAATATTTGTGCAGTGACTGAGACATAGTTCAAGGCTCTAGAGAGCACCCCTGCATTACCAAGCTATAACTCATACTACACTTTTCGGCCATCTAACCTGGGCCAGAACACCAAAGGCGGAGGTGTGTCTATATTTATTAAGGATATCCACACCTCCAGGCTAGTTGCGCAGCATAAAGCATCCGAGGTTATCCAAGTGCAACTAACTCTGGGCAAAACTGCAATCCAAATTGTACCTTGCTACAGATCCCCCACCATGCCCCAAAATTCCCATTCCTCTTTTCTTGATATACTGGAAAATATTAGGGTACAACCAAACACCCTAATAATGGGTGATTTCAACTACCCCACCATTAACTGGGAAAACTACTCATGTACCAACTCCTTCTCTCAATGCTTTCTGGACTTCATAAATTCCAATGCCCTGGATCACCTTATCCACACCCCCACCAGGGCCAACAATATTCTAGACCTAGTCATTACCAACATGAGTGACCAGTGTTTCACACCTGAAGTTAACTCCTCATTGGCCATATCTGACCATAAGCTAATCACCCTAGATATCCGCATCCCGCCCACACCCACCATTAAGGAAACCACGGTAAAAAATTTCTCCGAAGCCAACTTCATGCATTTTAAGACAGAAGTGGTGAACTTCATGACACCCATGCAGATGGGCAATACAGTTATGACTGCTGAATCCTACACAGATGCACTCTATAAGCACTTACACGAGTGCATGGATCATGCTATCCCAAACAGAACCAAGACGCTATCCTCCAAAAAAGGAAGCCAATCTGGTGGTCCCCTGCCATAAACAAACTCTACAACAGAAGGAAGAAACTGTTGCAAAAGAGAGTAAAATCCCATGAGTGGAGGAGCTCCCTGGTCAGCCTCAGTAAGAAGCTCAGATCCCTTATAAGATCCTCTAAAGCTAGCTACAAAAGCAAAATTGTCACTGATTCTAAGGGCAACCACAAAGAATTCTTTAGATATGTCAAGAATCTCAATGACAACACCCAGATCTGCTCTGAGTTACAGCACAATGGCACAAATATTACAGAGCCAACTGATATTGCCAACATCCTGGCAGATAGGTTCAGTGCTAACTTTACCACTCTCTCACCCCCAAAGGGCCCATATCTATACAGGAAGAATGCAGAGTCCCTGTAATCACATCTATGCAGGTAAAAGTCGCACTCTCTAAAACCAAAAATACAGCATCCGTGGGACTGGACAACATTCCAGGCTGCGTTTTACATGAACTTCAGAACAAACTGGCTCCCTACCTAAGCACCATGTTCAATCAAAGTCTGACGTCAGGCTTTGTGCCCACTGAATGGTGCACAGCATCAGTTATCCCACTCCACAAAGGGGAACTCAGCACTGATCCTGGGAACTATTGCCCTATTAACCTGATGAGCCTGGTCTGCAAGGCTATGGAACTTATCATCATAGAACTCATGAACAAAGACATCAGTAACCTCCAAGCTCTGGACCCCACCCAGTTCAGGTTTGTGAAAAGCAGATCACACCTTCTGAACCTGATTGACTTCTTTGAGGCAGTCACCAAAGCCGTAGACAAGGGTAAGGTGGTTCACACAGCCTATCTTGACCTCAACAAGGCTTTCGACACCATCCCCCATTCTGGAATTATAGCTAAACTTACTAAACTAGGTATAAATCCCTATGTCACAAGATGGGTTGCCAACTGGCTCACTGACAGAAACCACACTGTAAAAGTTGCAGACTCCAAATCTGACTTCAAACCAGTGACAAGTGGAGTACTACAGGGTTCAGTCCTGGGACCTCTCCTGTTTAGTATCTACTTCTCTGAAGTACAGGCTAGCACAGAAGGCCTCTGGCTAATGAAGTTCGCAGATGACTGCAAACTAGGAGCCATAGTTAAGTCCCCAAATGATGTGGACATCCTACAGAAGGGCCTCACTGAGACAGATGCCTGATGTAAGAGGCATGGCCTCAAGCTCAATGCCAAAAAGTGCATTGTCATCCCCTTTGGTAAAAACTCCGTACCCATGAACTACCACATAAACAGCAGTCTACTTAATGCTGAATGTTTGATAAGAGACCTTGAGGCACAGGTGGACGGCAGTTTCTCCTTTGATAATCATATCTCCACAGTAGTCAAGAATTCCTTTTATGTGGCACACCTCATCACAAAAGGGTTCTCATCCAGGAAAAAAGAGGTCATTGTTTCCCTCTACTCGGCACTCATTAGACCCATTAGAGATTACAACGCCTCTTTTGGAATGTACTTCACAAGACATCTGCAGCAGCTGGAAATGCCACAGAAGTACCTCACAAAGAAGATTACTGGCCTCAAACTGATGCCCTACACTGACCATCTCAAAAAACTCCAGCTTTACTCTGCAGCATATCACCTACTCCGAGGAGATCTCTGCCTAACATATAAAGCTAGGTTAAACCCAGAGCTTTTGGACATGCTACACCTAAAGAAATCCCAATCCCTCTGAGCTACATGCTCTAGGGACCTAAACCTTGTCACCCCAATAAACAGGACATGCTGAAGGGATAGATTCCTGTCCCAGAGACTTCCTATACTCAGAAACAAGCTACCCATCTATGTCAAGCAAAGTTCCTCATTAGCACTCTTCAAGAAAAATCTTGATGAGTGGATGGAAAATAGGAAATACACCCCGGGGATCACTTTTGTGGCTCTGCTCAACAGGGACACAAGAAATTAACTTTCTTGGGTGGCATAAGCCAGGGAACCTTGTTGGCTAGACTTACGTAGGCCCTTCGGCTGATAGCCTAGTACCTACCTATGAACTTATGAACCTATGAACTTTGATTTCTCATTAATTGCATTGGTTTTAAATACCAATGGCCACAGTTTTGGCCATTGGCATGCCTACTGCACCTAATACATGCTTTTATTTGAGTTGTCATAACCCCTTTTTTTATTTTTACATTCTGGCATGTGGTTACTAACCACATGCATTTCTCCTGCAGGCAAAGCTCTTACACGGATGCCTGTCTGCTTCCTTGATCACAAATTCACCTCATTTGCATGGTTTTCACCAGCAAATGAGGTAATTTGCATTATATGGTTGCCTCCGTGTCTGGACAGTGCTGGGAGGCTCATGCATGCCCTCAGCCTTGTTTCGCAGACCACTCAGCCTCCTGACTCTGTATTTGGGCCATGCCACTATTCCTACATGGAGGATCACTCCACGTAGAAACTATTGAATTACCCCCATTGTTTCCATCAAGATGTTTTCAGCAACAGTAGCAGTTCAAAATTAAGGGATAAAATACATGTAGTCCTTGTATTTGAAATGTAAGGTAATGTTAGCACATTGCACATATAGGAAAATGTATTTTGTGGACTGTATTTTCTCTATAAAAATACAACTGTTCTTTATAATTGCAACTTTTACGAATATTGGTAAGGAGTTACAGAAACATTTCAAGAAACTAAGCAATTTTGGAGGAAATGTCACCTACAATATTTCTCTTATAAAAATCACTGCTACTTTGGACTCAGGCATTGCATTCTTACACGCATTTGGGATCCTGCCAGAGGAGAAAAAAGTGTCATAACTGCTGCCCTATAGCATCACATGTTGCACGTCACTCTTCATTTGCCTGAAAGGGTAGGTCAAAGTAAAGCAGAAGCATCAGTGGTTTGCTGTCTGGAACTTCATTTTTTTCATAAATGAAGCTTGCCTCTACTATAATTTGTCAGAATAGGGCACTGGTGGGCTGGGAAGGTGTTAGTGACTATGGTAGCAGACCACCTTGTGTTTCCTCTTGAGCAATGGTGGAATGGTACCACTTACTTTATAAGAGATGTATGCACACAGAAACTTCTCCAGGACCCAATGTTACACAGATTGATGAAAGTTTTTTTTCTGAGGGAATAATACAATAGTAGATGGAACTTTATGAAAGTGGATCACTGGGTATTTGGAATATATGACTGTTCAGAAATGATTGGGTACCTTACTTTTGTAGATTGAAGGGATTCAGGTTCATTACTACTACATATCAAGAGGCATGTATTTCCTGGAACCACCATACACTCAGATCAGGTGGCTGTTTACTAAGACATATCTGAACACCAAGAAATGAACTATGCACATTTAACTGTTAATCAGTACACATATTTTATAGGTCCAGTTAATGGAGCTCATACACATGCAGCTGAGATAATGTGGTTGCACTGCAAAAAAACAGTTTGTAACCATGGACGGTACTCAGGCACCCATGATTGACGGTCACCTGGATAAGTTAATTTTATTTATTTATTTATTTGCAGTTTGATTACCGGGGAAGTCCACTGGGCTGAATTGACCCATTTTCAGTGGAGGCCCGGGGAGAAAAGCTCCAATATGCATTATACAATTTAGATACAACTGATAGTTAATATTAAAGATAATATTATGTAGAATAGTTACTCATAAATGCATTCAATATCATGCATAGTTAACGACTTCATTAAGCTTGAAGGTAGGGATCATACAGTTTAATTTGAGGAAAATAGATATGTGTTAGGTGTGGAAACAGTTTACATACAGACCTTTTAAGAAAATGTAAATACGCTTTACATACACACATCAACAGTAGAATGCTATTTACAATATTTACAAGGTTGGGCTGTGTGAGGGTAGCTGTAGGAGTTGTTGAGGGCTTAGAGAGAAGCTATAGAAATTGTTGAGAGCTTAGATAGGCTCATAGGAAGATAACTATGAGAGTTGTAGAGCTTGGGAACCAGAACGAGAACCCCCTTGGATTAGGTTGGATGAAGGCAGGTACATTTCCATTTAGTGTACAGGTGTTTGAATTGTTGGGTTTCGAAGTTTTCTGAGTTTGGTATGGTTTTTAGTGTGGAGGGAAGGGAATTCCATTTTTTCCCTAGTGAGAAAGACAGGAGAAGTTGGCCAGCAGGACGTTTAGGTTTATGGATAGTAATTAAGTTCTGAGTTTCAGATCTGAGAGCTCTGTTGGGTGTATAAGGGGGAGGAATGTTAGTTAGAGTGGGACATTTTGTTGGGTGAAATATGAGTCTATGTGCAGTAGTGTGTTGGAGATAGTCTAGGTAGTTTGGGAGTTCGAGTCAATTCAGGGATTGTAGGGTTAGGCAGTGATGGGTGGTATTTTTAGATTTAGAGGCAAATTTAGAGATTTTGTTTTAGCAGTTTTCTAGTTTAGAGGTGATAGAAGAGGACAGGTTGGTTAGGAGAGGGGCTCCATATAATAAGGAAGGAAGAAGATAAGTCAAGGCCAGAGTTTGCCTGGTAGAGTTCGAGAGAAAGTGATTATTCCTATACGGCATATCTAGCTTTTGGTAGGTTTTCTTAATATTTTGTTGAATATGAATATCAAACTTGAGGTGTTCATCAATAGTAATGCCAAGTAGTTTGGCAGAGGGGACTACTTCTATAGGTGAGTTGACTATAGACTTTGAAGTTGTTTTTATCATAGGAGAGGGTCTTTGTGGGAGGGAATAGTAGAATCTTTGATTTATTTGCATTGAGAGAGAGGTGGTTTGGGCACATCCAGTTTTCAGTTGTTGAGAAGGCAATTTGGGTTTTAGTCAGCAATTCAGAGATGTTTGAGGCAGAGCAGACTAAGGTTGAATCATCTGCGTATTGAATGATTTTAGCATCAGGAATAGCAGTGTGAAAGTTACTGATGAAGATGTTAAAAAGCATTGGCCCAAGGATGGATCCCTGTGGTATGCCAGTTGGGGTAGGTAAGAACGAAGAGATGAAGTTCTTCCATTTGACTGCCTGTGATCTGTCTGATAGATAGCTGGAGAACCAGGATAAAGCATTATATGAGAGATTAAGGTTTGAGAGATGACAGAGAAGGTGCTTGTGGGAAACAGTATCAAAGGCTTTAGACAGATCGAGTAAAACAGTAGAAACTAAGTGTCCTGAATCTTGGGCTTGATTGACAGTTTCTAGGAAAGAAAGTAGAGTGGTTATTGTGCTATGGCCTAGACGGAAGCCATGCTGGGTAGAAGTGAGAAGATTGTTTTGGGTCAGGAAAGGCATAAGTTGGAGGTGGATGCATTGTTCTATGATTTTGGAGATTGGTGAGAGCAAAGCAATGGGGTGAAAGTTTGAGATGCTTGTATTTTTGCCTCCTTTATGAAAAGGGAGAATATAAGCTGAGCACCAGAGTTTGGGGACGTATGATTCTTTTATGGATCAGTTGATAATGATGCTGATTGGGAGAGCAATGCTATCAGCAGCACATTTTAGGAAGGAAGAGGGAATATTGTCAGGAGCGTTAGAGCAAGGTTTAAGTTTGGACAAAAAAGCTTGTTTATAAAGTTAGTGGAGATGAGTTTGGGTTCAAATAGATGAGGTGAGTTAGAAGGGGGAGCGTGCAGAGCAGTTGGGTTATTATTGGGAAATGTCTTGGTGAGGGTATTAATAGTTTCTATGAAAAATGAGTTAAATTCAGAGCCTAGTTTGAGGTCAGATTTACCTGGGTCAGGACAGGGATTATTCTTGGAGCCTGGATTGAGGAGTGAGTTTATGGGGGTTTATTGTTATTGGACTGAAGTTTTATATAGTAGGATTTTTTGTCTTTGGTGATTAGTTGTTTTGCACGGTTGCAGAGCTGTTTATATTGGAGCAAGGTATTGGCCAGTTTATTGTTTTGGTAAAGCTTCCATAGTTTGTCTCTGTGGTGTATAATCTGTTTTGTCTCTTTGGCTAGACAAGGAGCGGTTTTAGTTTTTATCCTTTTATTTCTTAGTGGGGCTAGTGATTTTAAAGTATCAAGGAAGACAGATTTGAAATATTCTATAGCCTTGTCAAGAGGAAGGATGTTTAGAATTTGCCAGTTCATTTGTTTGAAAGTATTTGAGAAAGTAGTTGGGTTGAAACTACTGAGGTTACAAGTTTGAATGTATCGATGCTGGTGTAGGGAGGAACTAGTTGAGTGGTGCATGAAGGCTGGGAGGTGGTCACTAAAGGTATCAGGAATTGTGCCAGAATTGGTTATTTTATTTGGATTTGAGACTAGGATCCAATCTATAGTGGATCCTGGAGGGTTTATTTTGTTAGGTCGAGTGATGGAGAGAATTATTTGAGTGAAGTTATAGAGGTTAATGATAGGGAGGGAGAGGGGCAATTGATTTTATTCCAGTCAATATTCACATCACCAAGGATATAAGTTTCATAGTTAATTTAGGTAGAGGCCCATAGGAGAATATTTTTGAGTGTAGAGATACTGTTCTCAGGTGAGTTGTATAGGGCAATGATGCAGATATTTTTATGTTTATTTAGTTTTAGAATTCCAGCAATTAGTTGAGTATTCTGGAATTGCGGAATTGAAATTTGGAGGGGAATTAAGGTAAGAAGGTTGGAGTAGACTAGGGCAGTGCCTCCACCTTTTTTATTTAGTTGGTTATTTCTGAGACAATAAAATCCTGGGGGCAGAATCTTAGAGTCAGAGATAAAGGGCTTGAGCCAGGTTTCAGAGATGGCTACGATATCTGGTTGGTTATGGCTTAACCAACTTGAAATTGGTGTACTTTGCTGTTTAGACTTTGTGCATTAATTGTAAGACTCTTTAGGGTGTTGAGATAGGAGGAAGAGGGTAAGGGATGAGTGTTGTTAATAAAGGATGTAGGACCAGGGTTAGGATGGATATCATCAGCTTGGACTAGATTGTTGAAGGAGATATCCTTTAGCCATATTGGTCTGCCAGGCATGAATTTTGGTAGATTGTAGATTGGAGCAGATGACAGTGTCTTGACTTTAGAAGAGAAGAGTTTATGGTGGAATAAGTGCAGGGGGTTGGGCTGAATGAGAGAAGTGGAGATAGAGTGGAAATGAGAGTAAGAGTGAGGGAGAAGGTGGGTTTGTATGGTAGTTGTCTTTGTAGGTGGTATTGGACAAGCATAGGTGGAATATAAGGTAGCATAGTATAAGGGACGTAGGAACAGAAAGAGGATACTGGGGGGATTGGAGGGTGTGATAACTTGAGGAGAGCATGTTGGAGCAAAGAGAGAGTGGTATGAGTGGTTAGGAAAATAGACAAGGCTATGAAGAAGAAAGGGTTTAAAAAGTGATGGAGGTATTCTAGAGATTTAAGGAAAGAGGAGGGGACTATAATTATTGGGTGGAGTACAAATTACATAGATTAAGAAGGATGGCTATATGTGAGAGGAGTAATGAGGGGGAACTGGTATTGGGTAATTAGGCTGAGAGAGTGGGGTAAGATAGGAATAAAGCTAGGAGTACTGGGGCGGGTGGGAATTGGGGCAGGGTAGGGGAACGGAGCGGGAAAGAACACTAGAGGTGAGTATGGCAGAAAAAGTATCAGGAAAGAGCAGTTTAAAGGCTGTAGTTGGAAGGTATGAGCTAAATATTTCCAGCCAGAAAATGAAGGCTGCCTTTACAGAGGGTGGTTTAGCATGGGGAGAAGATATTTACAGTCTAAGGATATTAACTCACAACCAACTGTTTGTGAAAAAATAAAACTTGTTGGAATTATAAAAAATATCTAGGATTTATATTGGTAGATGCTGCCACCTAATGGTAGAAGGAGAAAGCAAACAGCAGGGATAGTTGGACCAGTCTTAGGTTTAAATATATTCTAGGGTAGTGATAACAGGAGGGGGAGAGGGCAAACGGTCTGCGGTAGGCTGCTAGAACACACGCACGGGATGGCAGACTAACTCTATAGATAGTACATCAAGTCTACATTTAATTAGTGTTAAGCAACATACATTTACACAATCTTGTTGGGGGGTCTTCTTAGTAGTATCTTTCTAAGTACCAGGCAAGCTGGCCAATTCAGGGTGTCTTTGGGAGATGGCCGGAGGTATTCCTTTTGCATTTAAAGCAGGGAGGGAGCACCTGGGATGGATTAATTTACACAATCTTGTTGGGGGGGCTTCTCAGTAGTATTTTTCTAAGTACCAGGCAAGCTGGCCAATGCAGGGTGTCTTCAGATGATGGCCAGAGGTATTCATTTTGCATTTAAAGCAGGGAGGGAGCACCCGGGATGGATTAATTTACACAATCTTGTTGGGGGGTTTTCTCAGTAGTATTTTTCTAAGTACCAGGCAAGCTATCCAATACAGGGTGTCTTCAGGTGATGGCCGGAGGTATTCCTTTTGCATTTAAAGCAGGGAGTGAGCACCCAGGATGGATTATGGGAGGCAAAAACAAGCAGCCTAAACCACAGGACCAGCACAGAGGAGCTGTGGATGCTCAGGACAGGATTTAAAAAAAAAATGTTCATGTGGAGAACTAAATACAAGAAAGAAATTGACTTTGTTTTTACCACTTTTCTTGGTCATATTCAAGAATTCCAAGAAGCTCACCTTGATCAAGGTGTTGAGCTGTGCAAACCGATTCATGTAGACAACAAGTACGTGATGCATGAGATGGACTTAGACAAGGACAGTGATGGTCTCTGTGGCTTCCGGGACTTGTCCATTCTTTTTTAACATATTTAGCCTAGTTGTTGTTCACATACCAAAAGATGTTGAAGAAAAGAAAACAATGTCATCTCTTTAAGGGTTATCGGTGATAGATGGTGTAAATGCTGCATTTGTACAATTAGATTTAACAACATATATATATATATATATATATATATATATTTTTTTTTGCTGCTTTGTATAAAAAATGTACCTCACACTTTGCTTTTTGCTGATGTCTACATGAAACTAGACTATTAAGGCAGTGCATTTAACAACAGTGCTTGTCCTGAGCTTCATTTCTACATTAATACATTCCATTAAGGGATTAATATATATTTATTTCATCTTCTGTATACATGTATGTAATTATGTATTTATGAATACTTTTATTTATATATTTGAAAATTGGGTAGGTGGGCTTAAGTGACATTTTTCAGCCATGGCCCAGGCCAGAAGACAAAAACAAATGAGTAACAAAATTATAAAATGCAAAATATAAATTCATACTGGAAAATTGTAGACATAAATAGTCATTCAAAATAGTTTGACAGCATAGCAAGTGTTAGTGAAAAAAAGAAAGAAAGAAATATTACACTGGTAAATTTTAAAAGGATAATAAATATATGCATTGTTGACATACTGTACCCATGAAGTAACACAGCTACGAGTTTAAAGGAGATTGTCAAAAAAAACAAATTATTTAGGTGGTCTTCAGAAACAGTGGCTTTAAATTACATTGAAGTAGAGCACTATCAATGCCATTTTGTAAAATAAGACAGACAGTCACAAACATCCTTAGGAGTACTATTTCTTAAGGCATCAGCTATTTTATGGAAAGTATGTTCAGTACAGTTTAGTCTAAATGGAGGGCCACATAAAGAAAACAAGTTATTTTCAGAGTTAGTGCATGCTTGAAATTAAAGGTAGGAAGAAGTTAGCCAGGAAACAGAGGGGAAGTTTAGAAGTATATTGATGAATGTTTATAAGAGAAGGCAGTCTCTATGATTACTTGCAAGGGTATAAGCAGAAAGGAATGTCACTGTGGTGTGCCAATGAGTGTGCTAGCTTAATAAAGTGATACATTTTGTTGGGAAATTTGTGTAGCAGATATCATCTTTTGGAGTTATCTAAAAAAATAGTGGAAGACACTTTTAATTTAATGGTAAAAAGATTGTTTTGGTATAGAATATCTGGTGCCATGAGAAACTGGTTGAGTGATTTTATGCAAAAGATTACTTGGAGGAAGAATTTAAGGCACAGTCTATCATTTGATCTACATACTGAATCAGTTCAGATGATGAATTATGCTTTGCCAAGTGCAATATTGCTCAACAGTGTGCTGCATGGCCCAGTAATGTTTACAGGAAGGAAGTTATTTATCTTTTCAGAAATACCAGATACCTTCAGATTTGGTTTTGAATGTATTTTACTGTGACCTTGTGTTAGAAAATCCAGACGACAACTTTATTAAATTCATCCTGAATGCTGTTTTGCAATATAGTAAAATTGGAGAAATGGATTAAAAGGATATACATCATTTGAGTAATGGATTAAAAGGATGTTGTCAACAAAAAATGTCATATTCATTTTATACAGGTGTTGAGGAGGATAGTAAGTACAAGAGGTGATACAGGGTAAAATTTTGCTCCAGAAGAAAGGATGTTAACAGATTTGACCAGAAAATGTATATTTTAAAGACAGTTTCTTAGTCAGGGCAAACTGTTTGCACCTGTGTTTAGCTGAGATAATGGCAAAATAAGACAATTACAGTCTACAAAAATCAAAAGATCCACCAACACTACAATAATTTTCTGTCTTTTAACATAGTTGACAATGATTGCTAGAAAGATAGGATTTGTTACAACAGGGGTTGAAAATTATGCTGTCTAGGAGACAGAATACATTTGTATTGGATGTACAAGATCAAATCATTATATTAATCATTACTTATCTGCCCTGAAAAAAAAAGTGACTAACTGCACACCTCATGCAAAATGTCTGTCAACCTAGAATATGCCATTTTATATTTATAGCAACAAAACTTCCTTACTACTAAAACAATAAGCTAGTTACACCCCCACCCCCTGTTAGTCATTGAGAGACCAAGACAAACAGATAAATGGTTTCATGTGACATATAAAAACTGTACTGACAACTTATTTTATAGAAGAGTTGCTTCCATTAAGTGACATACCTATTCTGTAAATTATTAAACAGCTGCCATCAGTTGAACAGAATAATTTTATAATAATATTCTGAGTTCTTGAATTCAGTATTTTTTTTGTGGTAAGATTATCAGTTATCTAAGTTATCTAAGATCAAGATGCAGTGGGCATATGCACCACGTGCAAGTGGCCATGTTCTGAACCACTCCAGTGTATGGGTGGTCAAGAAGTGACTACCTGATGGCACAGCTATTCCAAAGCCTCTGCCCTCTTCATTTAGTTTGGTGTCATGCAGATCTGCTTATGTGCATAGCCACTTTCTGCTGTGTTATCTTGCCATCATCAATTTTATTCAGAGAGTAGGCAAATGGAGATGGAGAAAGACTCAAACTCTCGACTGCAGCTGCTCCTTCACAGGTCATAGCCTAAATCCTGTGTGCCTCATGATGAACTACTTGTTCCCTGAGTGTAACGGAAATGTACTGGTGTCATGCACAGGGAAGCAAGTATATACAAACTAGTTATTTTATGGTTCTTCTATTGTTTATATGAATATACCAAATAGTTGTCTGAGAAAATTGCATCTTCTTATAAGCACATAAAATATACACACCTTAGAACTCATCTCATCAAGTTCAACATCTCCTAATCCATACCTAGAATCAGATAATGTAGTTAACATATATAAAACCACATCTTCAGTTGTATGACGATGTTGTCTTCATATAACTTTATTGTGATGTTATATGTCTATGCAGATCTAAATTTTCACGTTTCCTGCCCATTTATAGGATTATGATTGGGTCTCTAATGAAAATCTGCTTATTATGTGTTTGAGGCATAGATGCCAATTAATTCGCTCTAAAGTTGAATCTTGGCATCCATGTCAAGAATGCATAGTAAAAGGTCATGATCGGAGACATGACTATTATGCTTAGCTGCACATAGAACTTTACTTTCTCTATGTACTATGTATCAGTTAGAAACAGAAGGGTAGTGGGAGAGAACGTTTAGGATTGCAAACTGTTTTGCTTGCTTTGAAAATTCTCAAGGACAAGTTTTTTTTTATGATTTTTATGGTTTTCATTCTTCTCACGACACTCATGGCTCACTTTTATTCCTTTAGTCAGTTTATAGTTTTCTGGTTTCTTATGTAGTTTTACACAGTTTTTATTCACTTGTGACTTCTTTCTAACAGACATGTAATATACAAACATCATTCACTTTAAGGTTAAATAAACTTTTCACAGCAGTTGCATCTCATTTGATCATTTTGATTCCATGCATGTCTTTCTGCTATCAATGAATCATGTATCATATTAAAATCAGTATTTCACTCAGTAACATAATTAACAGTAGATATGGACAGATATGGTGCCTTTGCAAAGGAGAAACAGCAACTACGTGGTGGATTTTTACTTGTCAGAGTAACTGTACATTCTGTAGCTGATATCTCATCAATGTGATATTTTCCCTTCCACCTTTTTGTTAAATCTCAAACATATTACCTCTTAAATATCCACATATGTGCAGAATGTCCATATTTTTGCTTTTCATATTTTTGATTGGCTCCTAATAAAAATGATGTTTTCTGGCAATTCATTGAGAACTGAAGTTACCAAATGACAGATGTGAGGTTTTAGACTGCATATCCTTCAGAAAATGAATACTAATGCAAATTCTGTACTTCTAGCAGCCTTCTACATTTATAATAGCAATATTTAAAAATCTGCCCCTATTTCTGGGCCTTTGTCCCTCCATTATTTTTGGCTTTATCTAGATTTCTTGCATGATATATTGATTATCTAGATGTTACCATTGGGAAAAAGCAAAGTCCTCAAAAATTACACCTCTAACATTTTCAGGAAGAAAATGTTTTCTAACTCATACTTATATTTTGATAGCTGTCATTTACCCCACCAAAAGAAAGGTATAGTCAAGGGCCAAATGGTCTGCTTGTCTAGAATATTGTGTGAAGAGTTATATTTTAATGAGTTAGAGTTCCTGATTACTTTATTTACTGCCCGAGGCTATCCCGGCAGTTTATTGTCAGATATTAAAGAAAACGTGGTCAGAGGTAGAAGTCCTAAATTTTGCCCCTTATTGGGCAAACCAAACGTTCTTGATGGGAGCGTTTCACAAGATATTAATTCTACCTATAACAAGAATTTACACCACAATTTGTCTGTTGTGATACCCTATGCTTGTGACCCCTACAAATATGTGAAGACTTTCTATGACAATTGGAATTTAGTTTTCACTGGAGAAATGATGGCCAAGCTAAGGGATTTTACATGAATAGTTTTCAGTAAATGTTGAAACATCAAAAATTAACTGGAATCTGAACTGACTACCCCTTTAAGTAAGTATAACAAAATAACCAAGTGTGGTCACTGCAAGCAATGTTATTACATTCACGAAGGACCATACATCAGTGCTGAAGGATTCAGCAGGACTCTGAATTGTACCCACAGAGGGAACTGTGAATCATCTATGGTTGTGTACCTTGCACAGTGGGTTTCCTGCCCTGCTTATTACATAGGGAAAATGACTTGGATATTAAAAGACAGAATCTGAGGACATTAGTATGACATTAAGAAAGAAAAAGCTACTAACATTTTATACAAACACAGTTTAGTTTGTAATAGTTTTAAGAAGTTTATGTTTTTTATAGTGGATTTTATATAACACAACCACAGAGGAGGGACGTCAACAACATGCTTGAGTTTCGTGAAATGTGTTAGTAGCTTAAACTTAATTTCAGCGTTTGTCCTGGTTTAAATTATGTTATTTCCATCAGCAGTGTGCTTCAATTTAAGGGTATGAATCTGTGATTGAATTGTGAAGATTTATTTATTTTATTTTATTTCCACCTTGTGAACTCCACCAAGGGTGGTTCCAAGCTCAGTTGCAGAAGGAGGAGGGTGTTCACCCTGCCTCGGTGACCAGAATTGGGAAACCAGTAAAAAAACAGGCAAGAAACCATATGGAAATTTGAACAAACTAATTCACTCATGTCACTGCATCTGGGACAGCTGATGCACCAGCACTGGGGAGCCAGGGTGCTGTTGAGAAGTGGGCTACTGGATTAAGGAAATTCATTACACTGAAGCTGGAAACCTGTAGCGCCATATGGAACATTCAAACTGGCCACCACATCTGCCAAAAGGAAATCATTGCCAAGGAACTCTTGAAATGCAAAATCTCGATTGCTGCAGTGTTGGAGTTATGAGTCACTGGAACTGCAGCACTGACTGTCCAACCACCTACAGCCAATCATACAATGATGCTGTACTACTCTGGCGGAAAAAAGTGAGAGGCTGGTGTTGGCTTTATGGTGGATAGCTGGGCTGCAAGAAGCATAATCACTTGAGCACACCATTGATGGCAACATCAAGACCCACATTCTATCTATGCACCAACTGAGATGTGTCCGGACCCAGCCAAGGATAACTTCTACAACCAGCTCCAATACATGCTGGATTTGATCCCACCAACTGAGATGATCATCTTGGTGGGAGACTTCAACTCTCACATCGGCGAGGACATGGCCAGTTGGGAAGGAATGATGGGTAGATTTGGCCATGGGAACATGAATGATAACAGCCTGCACCTTCTGTCCTTTGCTACATCAAACAATCTCATTGTGGGAAATAACCTTTTCCAGCATCCTTGCAAACACCAGCTTACATGGTAAAGCCCATCCGCTGAAGACTCAGCCATATTAGACTAAATCCTGGTCAACTCCTGCTTCCAGTCATTGCTCAAGGATATCCATGCTATGCGAGGACCTGACTGTGGCTCTGTTCATTTCCTCATCCATGCCATGGTACAAATTCACTTACAGAATGCAAAGCACAAATCACTTCCACCAGCCAGGCTGGACTGGAAGCAACTGATGGTCCCTGCTCTCAAGCAGGATTTCCAGATCACACTGTCAAACCCGGTTCACAGCACTGGCCCAAATAAAGGACATGGATGAGGAAGAAAAGCATTTATGAAACTCCATCATGGAATGTGCCAAATTGCTATGCCCACCAATCCGCTGCTGAATGCAGCCAAGAATATCTGATGAATGCTTGGATCTTGTAGACCAACTGAAGCAGGCAAAGCTGGTCAACTATGAACATTACCAGCAGCTCATTTGAGGAGGTCACCAGAGGCTGAAAGCAGAAAGGGAAGCATATTGGAGACAGGTGGTAGCTGACCTTGAGGAGGCAGCATTCAGACACTATTACCACACCCCTCAAATGATTGAGTAGGAAGATCAAACCCACCAGAAGCAATATCAAAAAAGTGGATTGGACATTTGTGCTCTCATCTTGTGAATGCATGAATCATTGGAGGGAATTCTTTCAAAAGATTTAAAATTGTGACCCATGTCATGGACCAATGGTTGGTCCACTACCCATTCATCTCCCTGAGGCCCCAATGACTGATGCAAAACCAATAGTCAAAGAGGTGAAATCAGCTATCAGAACACTGAGAAACAGCAAAGCACAAGGAGTATATCAGATCACTGTAGAAGCAATGAAGGCTGGAGGTGATATCCTACTCCATCGACTCCACACACTGATTGAGCTGCTCTGTGTTACAGAACAGATATCATCCACATGGAAGAAGGCCAGCATTATACCAATCCACAGGAAGGAGTACCATGGGGAATGCAAGAAATACTGTGGCATCAGCCTGCTCTCCATCACTGGAAAAATCTTTATGAAGATCATACAATCCAGGCTGCAGAAACACCGCAATCAAACCAGCAGGGAAGAACAGGACATATTCAGACAAAACATAGGATGCTGTGATCAAATCATCATCATCTGTCAGCTAATGGAGGAAAAAATTCAGTATGGACAGCATACAATTATTGTATTTATCAACTTCAAGTCTCCATTTGACTGAATCCACTGGCCTACCCTGTGGAAGACATTGGAGACTGAGCTTGTGCCAAAAAAAAAAATCATCAGACTCCTTCCAACATTGTACAATGGTTCATCCAACCTGGTCAGCATTAAGAACAAACTGTCTGCACAGCTTACCATCCAGACTGTGGTCCATCAAGGAGATGTAGTCTCTCCACTGCTGTTCAACACAGTGGTGGACACCATCATGAGGAGAGTATTTGAGGGCAGGAGCTGAGTCCAGTATGATGAAGCCCATTCTGTGACTGACATGATGTTCACTGATAACAGTGCTATTTTCACATACAGTGATGCTGAGGCCACATATATTATCTATGACATTGCCTGCATTGCCCAATCATGTGTCTATGGATAAATGTGGGAAAGACCAAAGTGATGATGGGTCACAAGCCACCATCCACCTCAGGGGAGTTCAGATAAAAAAAAAGCAGGAATTCAAGTATTTGGGTCCACTGGTCCAGAAGCAGAAGGTGGTATTAGCAGCTGAAGTCCATAGCAGCATTGAACAAGCCGCCGCAGCATTTACCTCACTCAAGTGGTATCTATGAAAGAGGACAAACCTCTCTATCACTACCAAAATTTGTTTTTTCTGGGCACTGATCTTGCCAATTCTTTATTGAACAGAAATGTGGATCCTCTTCAAGCCAGACCTGAACAAGCTTGAGATTTTCCAAATGTGATGCCTGCCCCAAATCTTGGGAAGCTTGCTTCGTGACCACATTACAAACAAGAGCATCTGGGCCAGATGTGATCAGCAGCCAGCAATCAGCAAACAGATCCAGAACAGGAGGCTGTGCTGGTTTGGACACGTGCTGGATGGACACCCACCGCTTGTCATACAGACTATTATGGAGAGAGTGCCCTGTGAATTGGAGAGTTCACAAATCTGCACCAAAGACGTGAGATAAACAGGTTGAAGACCTGAGAAGCAGGTGACTAGACCTACAGAAGGCTAGAAACATAGCCATGGACAGAACAGCATGGGAAGGCATCATGAAGGAAGTCCAGAATCCAATGGCACCCACAGCAGCTTACCAAATATGAGGTTTATCACCTTCACTGGCTGCCAGCTAGAGACAAAAGAAATAAAATATGAAGATCTTGCTTTTTTTTTTTTTTTTTTTTTTTTTTTACGTTTGCTATTATTATTCATATGCTTCTCTGTGATTCACCCCAGAATTGTGTGTATTTTAACTACTGGAGTTTACCTTTAAGAGATAATTGTTTTAATGGAATTAATTTACTTGTTCTACAGTGACTGGGTCATACATTTTTAAATATGTGATGAATCAGGTAATCTGTTTATTGCGATGAAGTTCTGCAACTGCAATACAAACTCATGCCAAGAATGTAAAAAAATTAAACTTTAATTCAAAGAGCAAAACTTTCAGGTACAAGCCTTCTTCAGTGTATGTCAACAATAAATCAGTTTTACATTTAAATACCATCATTTGACGCAACCCACCAATGAGACCAAACTAACAATTAATCAATTAATTTAAAAAGTTTTAAAAATATAGCTAACTTATTAACACATAAGCTGAACTCAAATAAAACTTTCATCTCAATTGCATTTGCTTCTTTATCAAAACAGGTTTTATACTAATCTTATCATTAATTCCTGGATAGTTATCTGCATGTAGCCTTATTATCCATTCATATTCCTTCACATCAAGTGTGTTAATCATATTAACCCCTCTATAACTTTTATTCACTATATCAATAGCTCTAAATTTAAACTCATGAGTTATGTCTAGATAATGCATTTGTGGGGATACTTCTATGGATCTCAGACTAATGTTCTGTTATATGATCTTTTCATTTCCAGCTACATTTTCCAATGCAAAATGCGGTGCATTTTATGCAAGTTGCCAAATTTACTATACTAGTGGTAGTACAAGTAGCAGAACATCAGAATATAAACATTTTAGCTGTTATAGAATGTGTGCATATATGTGTATGTATATATATATATATATATATATATATATATATATATATATATATATATATATATATATATATATATACTACCATTCACGAAGATATGTTTACAAGAGTTGCAATTATAGTATGGAAATGTGCCATATCTTGTAGCTAAAACATGTTTATTTACCTTAGTCTCTTTGTAACCTAGTATCTACAGTTTCTATAAGCAAATCTAGGTCTATCCAAAATTTCATGTTCAAGATTAGGTATAGCCTTTAAAATATGCCAGCATTTGCTTATAATATTCCTAACTTCCACTGTTCTATTATTACAAGTAGCGACATATCTTATTTCATTCTTTGAATTGGCATATCTCATAGTACTTAGACCTGTTTCTCTTCTACTAAAATATGGCCTAGCCATGTTTCCTCCCTACTTTTAAACTATTTTCCATTATTTCATTAATCATATTTTCCTGATAACCCTATCTTTAAATTATCTGCTGTCTACAGTTCAGTTTGTCAGTATTCAGCCTACTTATCTTAAGCATTTGGCTCTTAACTATTCTCTTAAAGATATGTGGTGGATGTATACTAGTTTTAGATGTATACTGATTAATGTGTACTGGCTTTATAAACACACTCCTGCGTAACCCGTTAGTACCCTTGCATATCCTCACATCTAAAAATGCTATTGAGCTATGTGAGAACGTCAGTTTAAATTTAAAAAAATCTGTAGAAATATTTAGGTAGTCAATAAAAGAGTTTAACAATGTTCACTACCCTCTCAGATTAAAAATACATCATCCACAAATAGAACGTAAAAGGGAACATTAGTTCTGTGTTCCCCATTATCATTAAATACTACTGCCTTCTCCCATTGATTAAGTACCAAATTAATGTAAGAGTTAGCAACAGATGCCCACATAGCTATACCTGATTTCTGAAAATATAGCTGATTATTAAAAAAAAAATATTGCTGAGCAACGTATCAAGCAATAAACAAATGTTCTCAATTTGTCTATCATTTATTTCAGTATTTTGGAGCAGGAAACATCTAATCACCTCAACTGAATAACCATTAGGGATAACTGTAAAGAGCGAATTTATATCTAAGGTTACAAACATAAAATCATCTCCAGCATATGCACAATACCATTTATAAAACTTCAATAAAAGGTCTTCAGTATTTTTAATATAACTCATTACTTTATGCACATAGACCCCTAAAACAGATTGAAGATATAAGGAGATGGGCTCTGTCATCCATCCCCTGCCTGAGACTATCTGTCTCACTGGAGGACTCAATGACTCTTTGTGAATTTTTGGTAACCTATACAAAAGAGGAATAACAGGACAGGGTACCGTAAAATAATGAAACCGATCTATTGATATGTCAGCATTAAACTGCAAGTCATAAACAACCATATTCACTCACAACATATTTTTTACTATTGGACATATCCAGTCTTAAAAAAGTAGAATTATCAGAGAGAAAATCATTTATTCATTCTTGAATTATAATCATTTAAATTCATGATTACAATAGCTCCCCCCTTATCAGCTTTTTTTAATAATAATATCAGGATTAGCTTGTAGCCTTTTAAGTGCTTCATGCTCATTAATCGTTAAAATATAATATTTTTTCTTTGCTTTCATTACATAGATATTTTGCAGTTCTCTCTCGCATAAATTCTCAAAAACTGTAACTAGTGGGAGACTAATGGGTATAAAAGAACTAGACTTTTTACAGCTTTTGACATTTAAATCATTCAGTCCACCCGAATCATTAAAAAGTACTTTTAAACTGATACCTCTCGTAAACAATTTAAAGTTCTACAACTGCCAGAAGTAAAGCGCTCAGGACACTCAGGTACTGTTTTAATAAATCAGTTTTTAGGCATTGCTGTTTGCCCTGTGGACATTTTCTTTATTTTTAGTACTTATCATGTACACCTTTTGTTGATTCATTATTTGATCATTTGCTAATATCAGTTATATGAAATAAACATCCTGAAAATATTCAGATACTGCCTAGCATTTTGTATGTTCTCTTCTACTTTCCTGGTCATCACTTATCATCTGACAAAACATAAAGTTCTAGTCTCAGAACAATTAGCTAATAAAAAGGGTATATGTGTGTGTGTGTGTGTGTATGTATATATATATATATATATATATATATATATATATATATATATATATATATGGCTCCCCTTCACAAAGTCGAACGTTCAAAAACTCAAAATGCATATGGTCAAAGCCATATGCTCGAGTTTCTGAAGCTCGACTTCGTGAATGGGAGCTAAAAAAAAATAACATCACAAAACAAAGTGCCCCTGCACCCCCCACCCCCCGCTACTTATTTATTCCAGCACCGAGATTGCACTGCAGTGCAGAAAGGGAAATCTACCATTCTGCGCTGTATGCCATTCCCCATTCACAGAGTCGAGCTACCATAATTTCGAGCATATGGTCTCGACCATATGGATTTCAAGATTGTGGCCATTTGACTTTGTGAAGGGGAACCATATATATATATATATATATATATATGTATATAAATATATATATATATATATATATATATATATATATATATATATATATATATATATATATATATATATATATATATAGCTTAAACACACACACACACACACACACACACACACACACACACACACACACACACACACACACACCTCTCGGGATTTAGTAAAATCCATGTAGGCAGCGTGTAGAGCCTACATGGACTGTATCTGTGTACACAGCCATAGATCCCCCTTGGCAGCACACCATGCATATAAATGATGGAGTGCTGCCGAAAGAAAGCATAGGAACAGGTTTACTGAACTGATGTAGGGAGAAGTGTAGAGGCTACCCGTGGTTGTGGATGGCCTGTACTGCATCTTGCTACTGTTGAAACAGAGTGAATTGGGTCAAATATGTAAATATTTTATTTTAATCCTTTTTTTCTTTTTCCAATTTTTTATGTTTGTTCAGTGTGGAGTGCAGCAATGCCAAGCTGTGCTCACATATAGACAGCTGACACCTGCCAGACATCTAGATATAGAAACTGGATGTCATTAATTATCATAACAATGTATTTTTCTTATTTTACATATATATGTATTTTTTCTCTTTGTTTTTTTTAAATTGCTGTTTGCATAGCATGGCACGGAGCACTGCAGAGCTGAGCGGTGCTCATACATACAGTTGCTAGACATCTAAAAATAGAAACCATATATAATTAATTATTGATGTCTTAGTCTATTTAAGAGCATTTGGGTAGCATGCTGCTGTGCTTAGCAATGCTAACAGGTAGCTCAGTAGTATATGTGAAGGTATGCTAGTTTTCATAACATCCAAGTACCTAAATGAGTACAGGTACAACTTAATGTTTAGTATATCCTGAGTTCGAGTCCATAACAGTGATAAGATGTCTATAGTTTACTTTATGATATATGTTTAAGTTTAAAGATAAATTTGTGAAATATGGCACTGCTGCACTGGGCTAAGCACTGCTTAAACTTGCTAATGGCTACTTCTGTTTGCACGGTGCTAAGCTAAGCTCAAACCTTGGTTGTGCAAGTTTTAACACTGCTTAGCTGCACATCACTGGTTTCCGCAATGCTAAGCAATGCAGCACTTTTTTGAATGGGAATTCTGCAACAGTCTTTGAAGTCTGATCAACTGGTGATATGTTAGGCAGTGCTGGTGAAGGTGCACACTTTTGGGTGCAGAAATGGGGTGTTCAGGAGTCCAGGGTCTTTGTTGGATACCTTGTTAAAAATCATGAACCCAGGCTGCTGCAGGGCAGTCTCCAAAGCTCAGAGTGTTAGATGGAGGCCTGGGACCAGTTGGCCACGGAACTCATCAGTGTTACTGGAATCCCCCGCACAGATGAGCAGTGTCATCACAATTATGAATACCTGAAGAGGAGAAAAAGGGGACTTGGACACCTGGGTCCAAGAAGCCAGAGCTCGGAATGTCCCACAAATATGTAAGTATGTTTTCCTTTGTTTTACCAATAAGCAAGCTGAATTTCTGAAAAACTGGTATGCATAATGGTGTGCTTCCCTCCCAACAGCTGCAGCTGAGAGGGCTTGCAATGTCGAGTCCCATGCCGGGGCCTGGGCAGGTTGCACCGTGAGTGTGGTATGTATGAATTTATTATGCTAACTGTAGTGTAATAAGCAGCAAAGAGTAAAGCATTTACTGCAATAAAGTATACATAATAAAAACTGTTGTGCAATAAATAGGTATGTAGATCTATAGTACAATAAATGGGCAAGTAGGACTGTAGTGAAATAAATGAACAATAACAACTGTATTGCAATAAAAAATAAACAATACCAACAACAGTAAGCAAAATGGTGTACAGCAGGATTGTGTCATCATAACTATTGCAGTAGAGCTGTATGGATTATTTGTCTGTGGTAAGGTTGCTGCAGTCAAGTGTAACACTTTGGTAGCTGTAGAATGCAGAACTAACAGTCTGTAAACTGTATTGTTTAACTCATAGTACTGCCCTTTGATGTCTCCAAGTCACAAATCAGTCACATAATGCTTTCTGTTCCTCCTACTCCAGATAATAAAGGTATATGGGTGAGGTAGCCCAATCTACTGGCAGATATTGTGTGGATTTCCCAGTCGTTTATCAGCAATACCAATAAAGTGTGAAGCATCATTGTTGATTGCTACAGAAATGCGTTGTAATAAATGCAGGATGTCCATATTCCATGCATGTGTGTTATAATGTCACTGCAGTCTAGTATAGCAATGTATTAGTTCTGTAATGCAAAATTAATTCAGTCACATAATGCTGTCTTTTCCTCCCACTCCAGGAGCAAAAAGTATATGGATAAAGTATCCCATGTTTTGAACAGATATGATTGTGGTTACATTTCACAGACACTTATTAGCAATACCAATAAAGTGTTAAGCAGCCTAGTTGATTCCCAAAGAAATTTGTTTCAATAAATGTAGTACAGCTCTATGCCACGCATGTGTGTTCTACTGTCACTGCAGTCAAGTATTGCACTGTAACAGCTGTACAATGCAAAACAAATTCAGTCACATAATACTCTCTTTTTTATCCTACTCTAGGAAGAACAGAACTGGGATATGGTATATGGTTGAGGTAGCCCATGTAATGAGCAGATAACATTGTGCTAACATTTCAAAGATAGTTATCAGCAATACCAATAAAGTTAATTTTTTGCAGCTGTCCCCTGCAGTCACAGCTATTTGGTTCTATTTCCATGCCTGCCAACTAAGTCATGTGGATGTCTAATTTATATACTGCACAAAAACATGCCTCTCAAGTGTCATGATTTCTTGTAATGTAATTAAAACTGCCTGATCTATCTCTCTCAGGATTACAAGCAAAATGATAACCTGAAATGCAATGTATTAACTAATCCACTTAAAGAACACCTTGGTAGTCACAGTAGTCCACATTATGTGAAACTGTTCTGTGTACTTGTGTACCTGCATTTGTTATTGCTTGGCCCATACTGACCCATGCAACAGCTTGAGAGGTATGTATGTGCTACATCACCTATAGGGGAATTGTAGTCACTATACACAAAACTGATACTACACACCTGTAGAGTATTTATTATCAGTGTTTTCAGGGATATAGTCTGCATTGTTAGCAACCCCTTTTTTTCATGTATTTATTATTATTTATGATTATGATTTAATATTAACATATTTTGTTAAACTAACTATATTTTGGCAAAATATGATGTATTATTGTTATGTGTGATTGTGATCCAGTATTAACATATTTTGTTAAACTAACTGTTTTGTTGGCCTTATGCTTGAATTCTTACTGGCATGCTGTTAACATACTGACTGTTATGATATTTACTATTGTTTTACACATAATATATATTAATATGTATTTGGATTAATTAAAATGATGTTCCATTCTGTTAATACTAGCAATGGTTTGGTTAATGACCTTAACTTATTGCTATGCCTCATTCACCACAGCATGTCAAGGAAGGCTGGTTCTGGCTGATCTGCCTACCTTGCCTCAACCAGCCATGGCACCAGGTCCCAGCATGTCTGTGACCCAGACAAGTAGTGCCCCCTCTGCTGTCCCTGCACTACCTGTGACACCAAGTAGTACCACACCAGGGGATGGGGCACAGCCCCCCTCTGGGTGTGGTGGTGGAGAGAGTGCTGTCACCCAAGATGAGCTGCCAGTTTTGGTGTGCAGGATAATCTACAGTGGGTTTGGCCACCACCTGAACCAGATTGAGGGCATTCTGCCCAAACTGGTGAGGCAGCCTCACTTCAGTGCCCCACCTCCAGTACTGCCACCCTTGGGGCAGTGAAGAAGCAGTGCTGACAGTCCCATGGGTGGGGATGTGAGTCATGCTACTGCTGGAGGCATATGGGACTTAGATTCCACAACACCCTCCTTATCGAAGGTGTTCACCCACTTAAGTGTCAAACATTGCCCATGTCTGCTGTCTTGTCTGTCTGCAAATGCATCCTCACCTACCCAACCTACCTCCCCAACATGTATCTATGTCCCTTCCCCAACATTCAACTCACGTTACAAATGGGCACCTGTCCCAAAAAAAAAATCACCCTGTTCATAGCTCTCCCTTTTGCAGTAGTGTCCACTGGACATGCAAAATTTGGCCCAACTGGATTGACAATGCAGTTATGTTGCCCTGACTCCTCTCTTTGGGGTCAGAAGTTCAAAGTCATGTACAAATTCTGTTAAAGTGCACATTTGTTGCTGTACAAGAAATGGATAGCTATGTTTTTTTCCTATGCCCTTCCTACACATACCTACCTGCCTTTCACTATGTTTTTCCCTCTGCTTGTACTCTATTTCACCACTTTCCTATCTCCCCATTTATATATAAGCTCAGCTAAATAGAGCAGTATTTACTATATGTGTTTTTAAAATTGTAATACACACTTACAAAATGAACTCCTGCCCTATGTTTTGAACCTGGTACCATCACCCCTGCATTAACTGCAAGGCCACATAACTCTTAATTAAAATAGCTGCTTTAAACAAAACAATAATCACCACTTACAGTCATTAAGCATGTTTCAGTGGAGCTGCACACCATGCCGCATCGTGCAAACTTGATTAAAATGTAATGGAAAAAATGGGAGTGTACCTTAGACTCTGGTGCAATAGTACACCACTAGAAAGCCAAAGACATTATAATGGATGTAAGTAAGGCCTGTGATAGCAGCTAATTTTGTCCTTCAGCAGTAACATGTAGACAGACAACTGTTAAGGCATTAATGGCAAAATAAATGTTCACTGCGACCCTGGTGCCCACATACATCCCTGTAAAGCCACGCACATACAGATGGATGTACACAATATATGTCACAGCGTGTATGTGTGCACATTTATTTTATTTATTTTACATTTGTTGACCAGGCTAGTCCAACTGGATATATGACCATTTTCAGTTGAGGCCCTGGGAGAAAAGCTCCACAAGTTAAACACCAATACATAAGAACAATGATATTTACAAAAGACATTTGAACTATTAATTATAAAGTCACACAAAACATGTCAAAAATGAGAAATGTAGAGAATGTACTTTATAAGCAATACTTGAACACACTCATACTATAGAATTTACACACAAGTCCTACAAAAGTAAGCTGGTTTAGTTGATAAGATAGACACTATATTCATTGGTATATGCCCTCAATAAGATAAGTGATAAAAATCATGTTATAATGGGAAAGGGAAGTTGTTTAATTTGGGTTAGCACAGGGGCATAGCCAGTGTGATTTGAGGTAAGGTTTTTTACTTTTAAATAGGTTAACTGAGGATAGTGAGGTTAGGTGATTGGTGAGACTGTTCCAGGGTTTACCTACTGTATTAGAGAACAGAGTGTCCCCTGCTGAGTTACTGGATTTACATATTTGTACTAGTAGTTTGTTAGATGAGCGAAGAATGTTGAGATTATTATATCTTGCAAATACACCTACTGCAGCAGTGACTCAGAAGCTCAGACTGTTAATTGCCTTGCAGACAGTACATTTTGTCACACACAGTCCTGGGTTTAAATCCATTGGTGTGTAGAAATGAATGTACAGTATTGTGAAGGCAGCAATTAATGGCCAAGTCATACACTCTTTATCCACCCAATACATTTTAAATGACATGTCTCCTTTTCACTGATGAAAGTCACAGGCCTCCAGGTAGGAACAGACTTCCCATATCTCTATAGCAAATGTATATGTGCATAAAGTACCATGTCATGCATTAATACGCAGTCACACAGAATGTCAACACAGGTACTGCAAATGATGGCCACTAATATCACCACACAGTCCTTCTAAAGTTACTGTGCAGATTATCACAGCTGCACATACACACATACACATTGAAAGTCCCTGCTTGCAACAAGGCCTGCACTCACACATGCTGCAAATTACTATCAGACTTAACACATGGCCTGGCAGTTTCCCAAATGGTGGACATATTCTTATATTTATACCACATCTTACCAAAGGACACACCAAACATGTTACCTATTACCCTGTTGGAGATACCATTACCTAACATACTTACTTTAAACACATGCCTTAATTGGAGTGGAAAGGGTAGCATCACTCCAGCTCTGCCTGTACACCATGGCTGACACAGCTCCCACAGTTACTCCTACAGAAGGTTGTCTTCCAAACTGTTCACACTCTCTTCCTATGTCTATTACCTGCAGCAGCAGCTGCAGCCTGTAGCACACACATTTCTGTGGAAAGGTTTCTGCTACACACCTACCCTCTGTGACGATATTGTCTCCTCACCCCAGTAATGTCCTGCACAACATATTAGAAATGACCCCTAATCTACATTACGGCCTTATATATTGTACAGTGCTTGCATGTCACTGGCTGATGATAATGCAAATGAGCTGTGTTGCCAGCAATTAGCATTTTCGACACACAGATTGTTTTAGAGATAATCACCTGCTGATAAGAAGCATGTTTAAAAGGCAAGCTGCTGGCTATGGGGAACCATTCTGTATCAGACTTTCCTCACACAGAGCACACCTTTGTGAAAATGTTACTATTACCACATATCAATGGAGGAGTACTGCACTCCATCAGGTATGTAAATGATCTTGTGCACAACAGGATGCAGATGGGTGAATAGATGTATGGGGAATAGGGAATACAGCATTAAGCCTGTCTTAGACCTATGATAATGACATGTCATTGATCTCTTGTTGTCTTACACCTTCACAGGACATATAGTACATGAAGGGTGCATTGTCTTTTCTCATTGTCCACATTGGGCTCGTTGGACTGTCCCTTTACAGTGGTTGTAATAGCACACTGCTATTTGTGTGTCACTGTTCTTATGACATATTATTGGGGGTTGCCCATAAGTGACACACCACAGTAGACTCGAGTGTTGGGTGTATGATCATACAGCAGTATCTGCCATGGCAAACATGGAAATACCTGACTATTGCTACTGTCACAGTGGTATCCACACGCTTAGTATGTTTGCACACTGTGGAGTATGACATGTGTGAGCAAGCAGTGGATAGTGCCAGCCATTTTGTCCTTGCTGTATCTCTACATAGTGTACTTCCATTTATGTGATCCTGTAATGTGTTCCCCTTTTTTTGTCTTTCAGGAATCAGGTACCCTTGATGCCATGCACCCTTCTCTGATGCTGAAAATGAAATTATACTGGAAGGACTATGGCAACATCACCACATCCTACTGTTCAGGGGGAGACAAAACAGGGAACTGCAGGCTACACTGCGGGCAGACCTTGTACATGATGTAAAAAGCGTGGGCTACTAGAACACTACATATGAGCAGGTCCAACACCATGCAATGTATATGATCAATGCTGCACAACAAAGGGCTGCAGATGTAGCCAGGGATCTTGCTGTTAGTAGTGGAGGGCTTGCAGAGGAACACCCACTCTCAGCCACTGAAGACTTCCTGGTGAACCTAGACACACACGACAACTCCCATGCATCCATCACACCATACATTGTGGAGGTGGGTGGCACAGTTTCAACAGTAGAGGAGCATACAGGTAGGCTTACTGTGATCAGCATTGTTATACTATAGCAGTCAGTGTGTCAGGCTGTACATACTTTTATGTGGGTGTCAGGTCTTTGTTCTTTGGGGGGAGGGTTTACCTCAGTTGTACTCACATACTCAGAATGTGACCAATACCACAAGTACCACAGTAACTACTGTAAATGTGAGCTATATGGATGTATTATCTTGCTGTGCTGCAACATACATTGGTATTGACATTACCTCACCCTCGCCTCTTCACAGGTCCATTAGGTATTGCCCAAGGCCGAGGTCCTGCTCCAAGTAAACATGACACTGTTTTGTTAAGGAAAATCTATATTGTATTAAAGTTAAGGGCCAGAATAGTGCCCTATATAAACATAATTTCATGTGTAAACAGAGCAGAATGTCTTTAAATTGCATTCTGGAACAGGTACCTAGGGATCTTAGAGGGGATAATCGCAGGAGTGTAGTTGAACAAAAGGAAATATTTTGGCAGTGACAGTTAAGAGCAGATAAGCCACCTGGTTTAAATGAGGCTATTACTCTAAAATGCCTTTTACAAAACAAAATGTTGAAAGGAAACTAAATTAGGCAGTGAAATGTATTTGGTAAGATAGATCTACTGGGTTTTATGTGTGCTTGTAACAAGTATAGCTTCATATTGAATAATTAAAAGGTACATTTTACTGGCCAAGTTTTAGTTAATATACTTGACTTGATTGTTATAAAGGTCTTGAGATGAATGAGTATTTTGTTCTGAGGAAGTCTTTTTGGATGAAAGCAGAGAAGCACAAAGTTTGACCACTAATCCAGTTGTGGCTCTTTATTATTATGAGTACTGGTGGATTTTTTTGTACACGATACTACAGGTATTCATGTACTGCTTCTTTCTTTCTTATCACAGGTGACCAGGGGGTTGGTCTCTTTCCCCATACAACCTCAGACTCTGATGATGATGGTGGCCACAGTGTGACACAGGGGGGGTTGTGGGGGCTGAGTCTGTCCCAGAAGTTGACATCTCACTTCTGCCCTCACTGTCATCACACATGGTCAGTATGCCCACACATACCCTGTTCCCCCAGAGGCCACAGATATTGGACAATCAAAGAGTTGGGACATTGAACAGGAAAGTGTGGTGACTATGGCTCCAGAGAGCATAGACACTGGCCATAGCCACAGAGCTGGTGAGGGCCCACACAGGTGGATTGACAGGGGTGCTTATAGGAGACCTGCTGTCTGTTCACTACCTGTTGCAAGTCTCACATCATAGGTCACTCAGCACATGTTTCGGGCAGCCATGGAGGCGCAGGCACATTCTGAATGGAGCACCAGACATATGCTTATAGCTATGGATTCAGTACAGTCTGACATCTGTGACTGCCTCCACTGCATTGGGAACACCCTGGATTTATTAACTGATGCAGTGGACAGAAGGTGGGCTGAGACAGTGTCTGTCTTGGACTGCATATTGTCTGTGCTGGAATGTGTGTTTTGAGTTGAGCTTCAGGCTCCTGTATGTAGGCCAGCAACTCCATCTGCTGAGGGTCCATGTGGCCATGCACAGTTTATTTATGTTATTCATTTTATTGCATTTGTTTAGCGGGAAAGTCCACTGGGCCTAAAAGAGCCCATTTTCAGTGGAGGCCCGAGGAGAAAAGCTCCAATGAAATACAGAAAAAATATAAACTTAATTAATATATAAGTAGAAACTGTTACGGATAGTAAATATAGTAACATATACAGAATATATACATAAAAGCAGGAATTTAGTTTGTTTGATTACAGTAATATATACAGAAAATATACATTAAAGCAGAATTCAATAAATTCAGAGTGGTATAAACAGAGATATATTAATCAGTATTATTGTACCAGTATCAACAAGTGAAGATAAAAATAAATATGGAGAAAGTATCATCAGTCACTAGTAGCAAAAGACATAGGAGTTTAGTAACCATATAAGGAGAGTGAAGAGGTTAGGTTATAGAGCAGGAACATAGCCAGGAAGAGTTGAGATGATTTTTCAGTATTTGTTTGAAGGTGGTGGTGCTGCCTGTGTTTCTTATAGAAGGTGGAAGTGAGTTCCATAGTCTGGCAATGGTGAAGGAATAGAGGAGTTGACCAGCAGGTAAGGTGGGCTTATCTATTTTTAGAAATAGATGATTTTCAGATCTTAGATGCCTGATGTGATGGTATTTGGCAAGTAGAGTTGAGAGAGCAGGACAGTCTGTGGGTCTATAGATTATTTTGTGCACAGTAGTTAGTTGGGTGAATGATAGATGGTGGGGGAGTTCCAGCCACCCTAATTGTTTCAGTGACTTACAGTGGTGAGATGAGAGTTTGGCCTTGGTGGCAAATTTTGCTATTCTGTTGTAACACATAACAAGTTTGGATTTTGTAGAATTTTGGATATTAGTGAGGACAGGGACACCATAAAGGAGAGAGGGTAAAAAAAAGGTAGTTTCAAGGTTTTTTCTAGTAGAGAGGCTAAGGAAGTGTTGATGCCTGTAGAGCATACCAAGCTTTTGGTGTGTTTTTTGATGCTATTGTTTATGTGTAAGTCAAAGTTAAGGTTTTCATCTATAATAATGCCTAGTAATTTAGTGTGTGGGATGACTTCTATAGTGGTATTGTCTTGGGCTTGTATAATGAAGAGTTTTTTTTATCAAATTGAGTGGTTTTCCTAGGAGTAAAAATTACTAGTTTCGTTTCTTTTGGATTTAGGGCAAGATGATTGTTAAGTATCCAAGATTCGGTAGATGTGAGGGCATTCTGGGTAATTTGCTGGAGTTTAGAGCTACAGAGGAGAGTGTGCTGTACACACCAGGATGTGGCAGGCCATTTGCTCATGGTCCTGGGCATTCCCATGCCTGGCACAGTCCCAGCAGACAGCAGTCACTGTCAGGTACTAGCACCACTTCTGACCTTGGGCATGGAGGTGCCAGTGCAACTCCTGGAAGAGCCAGTTCCTGTGTTTGAGGCTGGAGCCAGTGATCTGTCAACTCTACAATTTACAGTCCAAAGCTGTCCAACATATACACATGTAGGACTAAGACTGAGCTTGACTGTGTACATGCACACACTCACAAACCACTATCAAATGAAGGTCACCTACAGACACACATGGCACCTTTCCATGGACCATCTTACCTGCTTCCCTTCCTGACTCACACACATGTTGTCAAATGTTTGGGTCAACCTAGGCCTCCTGCACCCCAACACAACACCCTGTGCAAGTGATGATACCTGTGCCACATCCTTGTCATCCTCACCATTGATGCATGGAATTTATGCTATGTGTCTGATGCACAGGGTGAGTATATTAGTTAACATATACTTGTGTAATGCAGTGTTGTTTTGCCATACCACTTTCAGTGGTTACCAACAGATACTGTATGCTGGCAGTTGCCGTAGGTACGCTACATATTTTTGTGTACCTTATGTTGTATGATGTTGTAATGGCTGTAAAGTTACACAGTGACAGGTGTATCATGGACTTCTTTATGTTTCTTTTTCAGGTGTCTGTTGGGATAATCTATGGATACACAGCAGCAATAAAGCAGCACAGGATGACATGTCAGCAAAGTAGAAATATGTCTTCAGCAAGGTACCGCACTATAAGTCCATGGCTCTAAAGGTTCATAGTATAACTGGCTAACAAGGACAATGGCGGCATGCAGCACACTCATGCATCCCTAATCTGTGAACAGGTCTGCTACCCTTGATAAGTGACACCAGGGTTTTGTGAACTCACACATCTACAAGCTGTGGTGATGGAGACAACCCATCTAAAAATATCCTGTGTTCAGTACAGACAGTTGTCCAACACCAGTTATGATTGTCGTCTTCTGTATCCCATTTAATAACCTGCATATAATGTGTGACACAGCAGATGTGAGCTTCACATGCATGAGGCTGGGTTGTTACATGCAGGGTAAACTGTGTAACATACCTGTTTCTCCAGCATGTACTATGTATACTACAGTGATGTTATATGTGTGTAGAACAGGGGACACCTGTGTTAGTCCTGTCATGGATACAAAGGAGGTACACAGACCTCCCTGTATAGAGCCATACACATCCCCTCCAGAACATGTAACAGACAGACTACACATGTATGGTCATGACACAGACTCCATAGGGCATGTTATCTACACTGTGTATTGGTGTACCATAGAACCTGTGCAGCTGCTACAGTTGCATGATATGCCTGTGTAATGACATAGCAAGGGTGCCATTGCACACAATGATAGGTGTGATAACTGCCATGTTCAGTATAGAAGTGACAGCCTGGGATATAGATCCTAAACCTGACGGCATAGGCTGTACATCAGTGGATGCATCCTCACATCTTACTCAACAGTGCAAGTCACAGGCTACATTACTCTCTGTGTCCATAACTCCATGTGTAATGGCTCAACTGTGTGCAGTGTGCAGACACTACAATATTTTGCAGGGATGGATGATTTCCCACAGGATAGTATTGTGCAGTCATTGGCAGTTAGTTTTTGTCAGTGGCTCAGAGAACAAATGACTGCATCTTAGACCATCCTGGATAACTGTTGGTTCTGTGTGGGATTCTGTCACAGCTCCCAATATGCAATCACCTGCTAGTGTACTCAGTCACAGGACACTGATAGTGCCTGTGACTACAGAGATGGAATCGGGAGATGGGGTGTTCCAATAATGAAGGATGGTGAACTCCACTGGTGACTGGCATCATTGCAGCATAAGTCTCCCAATGCTACCTTCCCAGAGTATGACTGTCAGGCACTTGCCTATCTACCAGCTGACATAATACTCTGTACATGACGTACACAGTTTCCAACAAGGCCTGCTGGCCTAATATTGTCATACACCTTGTCAGACCATGGTTGATGGAATGAGACATATGTCCAACATCCATTGCAAGGTGCAACAGTCAATGGGCTCCACTGGTTACAGTCGGTAGGCATGATCTGGCCTTAAGAAAAGTAGCCGTGTTTGGTCCACTGTCAGTGGGTGTATGACAGTATCAGGGCTAGTATCCATGCTAACACCTATCATGGCATTTCAGATGACTCAGATATATGAAAACAACACTTGGCACTACATGCTAGTTGTCCTCTGTGCAAGTACGTATTGCAGTTACTTCAAGTATGTTGCAAATTAGTCATGCAAGGTGTCTGTACAGAGCGCAGACACATTAGGGAAGTGTAATATGTACACACTGTGTTGCTTAATCATGCTGCGGCTCACTTGCCCAAAAGATGGTCCAGGTCCTTAACTACAATGCCCTGCAGCAGTGCTGACATCCCCACAAGGGGAGAACAGATGCATTGCATCATGTGTTTACCAATATGTGTGACCAGTACAGCATCCCCCATTGTGAGGTCCTCCCTGGTGGCATCTGGCCACAGATCAGTCTCCTTAGAACTGCCAGCACATACCCCCCTTGCAGACAATACAGAGATATAACCACAGAGGTTCCAAACACAGCAGATACGATCTTCACTTTGTTTTGTTGATTTTGTTGAAGCCTGGAAATCAGACCAAACGTTCGCGAAGGGGGATCCTTAATAGAAGCGGACTTCTGGAAGCGCCACAGTAAATACCGCACCCTCAGAAGTACCACAGTCATTTCCTGTCTCTTCATAGAAGAACAGACTTCGAGAAAGCTATAAAACTTCGGGAGATACTCGCTATTGTCCAGGATTTAAAAAACAAACTCTTATCTGATCAAGAAGAGGCCTAAGGCACCAAAACTTCAAAACAAAGGATTACTAAGACCTCGAGCCACAGCAACAGATGAATCCGACCTCGGATGACATGCCAGTCGCAACGGAAAGCCATATCAAGTCTCTGAAGCAGGTAAAGACTTAAAAAGTTTCAAAAAGGTAGTTTTTGCCTCATGTTTTGTTGAAACAGAATATCTAGACCCATCAATTGTAAATATTAACATATTAGGATATTTCATTTGAAATTTTACATGTTTTTCAATGAGAAATTTGCAATAAGGAGATAATGATTGTCTAGCTTGCCTGATTTGCAGAGGCAGGTCCTGAGCCACAGAAATTCTATTGTTATTCCACATAACATAGCCCCCATTTTTCTTAAAAGTTGTAAGAATTCTTTTGACGTCTTGGTAGTTAAGGATTTTAACATACACAGGTCTTGGGCTATTCGAAGCCTGAGCTTCCCTCAAAGCTCTGTGTGCTCTTTCTATGATTATTTGTTTTGTCATATCAGGGTCTTTAAGAAGAATTGTGAGTATTTGTGTAATGGATGTAATTAAGTCATTATATTGTACAGACTCTGGGATCCCTCTGATAATTATATTATTTCTCCTGGATCTCACCTCAAAATCAGTTATTTTAGCTTGAATATCAAGAATATCCAGATCGTGTGTATCTGATTTTTTTGCAAGCAGAGTTAATTTATCTTCATTTTCTGATATCCGAGCTTCAGTTTTGTCCATTCTTTCAAGAATTTGAGTACAGGAAATTCCAAAGGTTTGTACTTGTGCAGTTAATTCTTTCAGAGCTTCTTGAATAGGTAACAAAGCAGTTTTGATATCTTCCATGTTTAGCATTTGGTCAGGTTTATTTTTGGTCCCTGGTTTTGATTGTTCCCGCTGTTTTATAATTTTTTGTCTTTTCGAAATTACATCTTTTTCCAGTGACTGCAGTTCTGGAAGTTTAGTTTTTGTAGTAGTTATATCCATATTTTTGTCTTCTTTCGACATTTTATATCAGTACTGGAACTCAGAGTGTACTGTATACACAGTTCCATTGTTTGAAACTCTGTTTAGAGCCAGCTAATCTATGATAATCCAGTTAGATACTGTAATTTTCCTCAGTTTATTCACTTCTTGAAGGCTAATTAAGTGAAGTTGAAGTTATTTTTACCAAGATTTCTTGTTTAAAGGTTCATAATATCACTTCAGGGTTTGGATTTCCTCAGGTTATATGCAGAGATGTAGATCAGCAGTGTTCACAGAATGGCAGCCATCTTTGAATCCCTCTCTCGCATAAATTCTCAAAAACTGTAACTAGTCGGAGGCTAATGGGTATAAAAGAATTAGACTTTTTACAGCTTTTGACATTTAAATCATTCAGTCCACCAGAATCATTAAAAAGTACTTTTAAACTGATACCTCTCGTAAACAATTTCAAGTTCTACAACTGCCAGAAGTAAAGCGCTCAGGACACTCAATCAGTTTTTAGGCATTGCTGTTTGCCCTGTGGACATTTTCTTTATTTTTAGTACTTATCATGTACACCTTTTGTTGATTCATTATTTAATCATTTGCTAATATCAGTTATATGAAATAAACATCCTGAAAATATTCAGATACTGCCTAGCATTTTGTATGTTCTCTTCTATTTCCCTGGTCATCACTTATCATCTGACAAAACATAATGTTCTAGTCTCAAAACAATTAACTAATAAAAAGGATATATATGTGTGTGTGTGTGTGTGTGTGTGTGTGTGTGTGTGTGTGTATATATATATATATATATATATATATATATATATATATATATATATATATATATATATGGCTCCCCTTCACAAAGTCGAAAGTTCAGAAACTCGAAATGCATATAGCCAAAGCCATATGCTCGAGTTTCTGAAGCTCGACTTCATGAATGGGAGCTAAAAAAAAAATAATGTCACAAAACAAAGTGCCCCTGCACTGCCCACCCCCTCGCTACTTATTTATTCCAGCTCCGAGATCACACTGCAGTGCAGAAAGGGAAATCTACCATTCTGCGCTGTATGCCATTCCCCATTCACAGAGTCGAGCTTCCACAATTTCGAGCATATGGTCTCGACCATATGGATTTCGAGATTGTGGCCATTCGACTTTGGGAAGGGGAACCATATATATATATATATATATATATATATATATATATATATATGTATATATATATATATATATATATATATATATATATATATATATATATATATAATATATAAATATATATATATATATATGTATATATATATATATATATATATATATATATGGGTCTACTTTCATAGACCGAGCATTTAATCACCGACACACATTTTCCCCACCCCAAACAACCGACAACACACCACACCGACAACTCAACATACCGAACACCAAAACACCGACACAAAAAACGCCAAATACACATTGCACACAACAACATATCCACTAACCTTAACCTAAACCCTAACCCTAACGTCCGACACTACCGCACACTTACCCAACCCGCACCCTAACCCTAACTCACTTAACACACCCCTAAATCTCAACACCGTCACCATCGCACACTCACCCTACCTGCACCCTAACCCTAACTCACTTAAAACACCCTAAAACATTCAGCCCATCACTATCGCACACTCACTCCACCCGCATTCTAACCCTAACACACTTAACACTACCCTACACAGCTCTACGTCACTTCCACACACTTACCTCACCGGAACCCTTAGTCCGACACCACCGCACACTCACATTTTCCACACACTATCCTAAAATCCCTCAGTATCGTACACTTACCTGTCCGCTCCCCAATACTACATCTGTCACTTTCGCACACTTACCGTAGCAGGCTCACACGCTGCCGTTGTCGGTCTCTCAGCCGTCGGGATATCGCGTTTTCGGTAACCTACCTGTTCGGTCGTTCCGTCTCGGTCTTCCGGGTGTCGGTGAAGTGGCGCTTCGGTCTATGAAAGTAGACCCATATATATATATATATATATATATATATATATATATATATATATATATATATATATATATATACACATATATATATATATATATATATATATATATATATATATAAATATATATATATATATATATATATTGCTTAAACACACACACACACACACACATACACACACACACACACACACACACACACACACCTCTCGGGATTTAGTAAAATCCATGTAGGCAGCATGTACAGCCTACATGGACTGTATCTGTGTACATGGCCATAGTTCCCCCTTGGCAGCACACCATGCATATAAATGATGGAGTGCTGCCGAAAGAAAGCATAGGAACAGGTTTACTGAATTGATGTAGGGAGAAGGGTAGAGGCTACCAGTGGTTGTGGATGGCCTGTACTGCATCCTGCTACTGTTGAAACAGAGTGAATTGGGTCAAATATGTAAATATTTTATTTTAATCCTTTTTTTCTTTTTCCAATTTTTTTGTTTGGGCAGTGTGGAGTGCAGCAATGCCAAGTTGTGCTCACATATAGACAGGTGACACCTGCCAGACATTTAGATATAGAAACTGGATGTCATTAATTATCATAATGATGTATTTTTCTTATTTTACATATATATATGTATTTTTTCTGTTTTTTTTTTTTTAATTGCTGTTTGCATAGCATGGCACGGAGCACTGTAGAGCTGAGCGGTGCTCATACATGCTAGACATCTAAAAATAGAAACCATATATAATTAATTATTGATGTCTGGGTCTATTTAAGAGCATTTGGGTAGCATGCTGCCGTGTTTAGCAATGCTAACAGGTAGCTCAGTAGTATATGTGAAGGTATGCTAGTTTTCATAACATCCAAGTACCTAAATGCGTACAGGTACAACCTAATGTTTAGTATATCCTGAGTTCGAGTCCATAACAGTGATAAGATGTCTATAATTTACTTTATGATATGTGTTTAAGTTTAAAGATAAATTTGTGAAATATGGCACTGCTGCACTGGGCTAAGCACTGCTTAAACTTGCTAATGGCTACTTCTGTTTGCATGGTGCTAAGCTAAGTTCAAACCTTGGTTGTGCAAGTTTTAACACAGCTTAGCTGCACATCACTGGTTTCCACAATGCTAAGCAATGCAGCACTTTTTTGAATGTTGCTCAGTGACATGAAAGAGTGGGAAAACAGCCTATAGTAGGTGCAATAGGTAGGAATTCTGCAACAGTCTTTGAAGTCTGATCAACTGGTGATATGTTAGGCAGTGCTTCTGAAGGTGCACACTTTTGGGTGCAGAAATGGGGTGTTCAGGAGTCCAGGGTCTTTGTTGGATACCTTGTTAAAAATCATGAACCCAGGCTGCTGCAGGGCAGTCTTCAAAGCTCAGAGTGTTAGATGGAGGCCTGGGACCAGTTGGCTAGGGAACTCATCAGTGTTACTGGAATCCCCTGCACAGATGAGCAGTGTCATCACAATTATGAAGACTTGAAGAGGAGAAAAAGGAGACTTGGACACCTGGGTCCAAGAAGCCAGAGCTCGAAATGTCCCACACATATCTAAGTATGTTTTCCTTTGTTTTACCAATATACAAGCTGAATTTCTGAAAAACTGGTATGCATAATGGTGTGCTTCCCTCCTAACAGCTGCAGCTGAGAGGGCTTGCAATGTCGAGTCCCATGCCAGGGCCTGGGCAGGTTGCACCGTGAGTGTGGTATGTATGAATTTATTATGCTAACTGTAGTGTAATAAGCAGCAAAAAGTAAAGCAGTTACTGCAATAAAGTATACATCATAAAAACTGTTGTGCAATAAATAGGTATGTAGAACTATAGTACAATAAATGGGCAAGTAGAACTGTAGTGAAATAAATAACAATAACAACTGTATTGCAATAAAAAATAAACAATACCAACAACAGTAAGCAAAATGGTGTACAGCAGGATTGTGTTGTCATAACCATTGCAGTAGAGCTGTATGGATTATTTGTCTGAGGTAAGGTTGCTGCAGTCAAGTGTATCAAGTTAGTAGCTGTAGAATGCAGAACTAATAGTCTGTAAACTGTATTGTTTAACTAATAGTACTGTCCTTTGATGTCTCCAAGCCAAAAATCAGTCACATAATGCTCTCTGTTCCTCCTACTCCAGATAATAAAGGTATATGGGTGAGGCAGCCCAATCTACTGGCAGATATTGTGTGGATTTCCCAGTCGTTTATCAGCAATACCAATAAAGTGTGAAGCATCATTGTTGATTGCTACAGAAATGCGTTGTAATAAATGCAGGATGTCCATATTCCATGCATGTGTGTTATAATGTCACTGCAGTCTAGTATAGCAATGTATTAGTTCTGTAATGCAAAATTAATTCAGCCACATAATGCTGTCTTTTAGTCCCACTCCTGGAACAAAAAGTATATGGATAAAATATCCCATGTTTTGAACAGATATGATTGTGGTTACATTTCACACACACTTATTAGCAATACAATAAAGTGTTAAACAGCCTAGTTGATTCCCAAAGAAATTTGTTTCAATAAATGTAGTACAGCTCTATGCCATGCATGTGTGTTCTACTGTCACTGCAGTCAAGTATTGCACTGTAACAGCTGTACAATGCAAAACAAATTAAGTCACATAATACTCTCTTTTTTATCCTACTCTAGGAAGAACTGGGATATGGTATATGGTTGAGGTAGCCCATGAGATGAGCAGATAACATTGTGCTAACATTTCAAAGATAGTTATCAGCAATACCAATAAAGTTATTTTTTTGCAGCTGTCCCCTGCAGTCACAGCTATTTGGTTCTATTTCCATGCCTTCCAACTAAGACACACGGATGTCTAATTTATATACTGTACACAAACATGCCCCTCAAGTGTCATGATTTCTTGTAATGTAATTAAAACTGCCTGATCTATCTCTCACAGGATTACAAGCAAAATGGTAACCTGAAATGAAATGTATTAATTAATCTACTTACAGAACACCTTGGTAGTCACAGTAGTCCACATTATGTGAAAGTGTTCTGTGTACTTGTGTACCTGTATTTGTTATTGCTTGGCCCATACTGACTCATGCAACAGCTTGAGAGGTATGTATGTGCTACATCAGCTATAGGAGAATTGTAGTCACTATACACAAAACTGATACTACACACCTGTAGAGTATTTATTATCAGTGTTTTCAGGGATATAGTCTGCATTGTTAGCAACCCCTTTTCTTCATGTATTTATTATTATTTATGATTATGATTTAATATTAACATATTTTGTTAAACAAACTATATTCTGGAAAAATGTGATGTATAATTGTTATATGTGATTGTGATCCAGTATTAACATATTTTGTTAAACTAAATGTTTTGTTGGCCTTATGCTTTAATTCTTACTGGCATGCTGTTAACATACTGACTGTTATGATATTTACTGTTGTTTTACACATAATATATATTAATATGTATTTAGATTAATTAAAATGATGTTCCATTCTGTTAATACTAGCAATGATTTGGTTAATAACCTTAACTTATTGCTATGCCTCATTCACCACAGCATGTCAAGGTAGGCTGGTTCTGGCTGATCTGCCTACCTTGACTCAACCAGCCATGGCACCAGGTCCCAGCATGTCTGTGACCCAGACAATTAATGCCCCCTCTGCTATCCCTGCACTACCTGTGACACCAGGTAGTACCACACCGGGGGATGAGGCACGGCCCCCCCCTGGGTGTGGTGGTGGAGAGAGTGCTGTCACCCGAGATGAGCTACCAGTTTTGGTGTGCAGGATAATCTACAGTGGGTTTGACCACCACCTGAACCAGATTAAGGGCATTCTGCCCAAACTGGTGAGGCAGCCTCACTTCAGTGCCCCACCTCCAGTACTGCCATCCTCGGGGCAGTGAAGAAGCAGTGCCGACAGTCCCATGGGTGGGGATGTGAGTCATGCTACTGCTGGAGGGACATGGGACTTGGATTCCACAACACCCTCCTTATAGAAGGTGTTCACCCCCTCAAGTGTCAAACACTGCCCCTGTCTGCTGTCTTGTCTGTCTGCAAATGCAACCTCAACTACCCAACCTACCTCCCCAACATGTACCTATTTCCCTTCCCCAACATTCCACTCACCTTATAAATGGGCACCTGTCCCAAAAAAAAAAAAATCACCCTGTACATAGCTCTCTCTTTTGCAGTAGTGTCCACTGGACATGCAAAATTTGGTCCAACTGGCTTGACAATGCAGTTATGTTGTCCTCACTCCTCTCTCTGGGGTCAAGAGTTCAAAGTCATTTACAAAGTCTGTTAAAGTGCACATTTGTTGCTGTACAAGAAATGGATAGCTATGTTTTTTTTTTTCCTATGCCCTTCCTACACATACCTACCTGCCTTTCACTATGTTTTTCCCTCTGCTTGTACCCTATTTCACCACTTTCCTAACTCCCCATTTATATTTAAGCTCAGCTAAATAGAGCAGTATTTACTATATGTGTTTTTAAAATTGTAATACACACTTACAAAATGAACTTTTGTCCTATGTTTTGAACCTGGTACCATCGCCCCTGCATTAACTGCAAGGCCACATAACTCTTAATTAAAATAGCTGCTTTAAACAAAGCGATAATCACCACTTACAGTCATTAAGCATGTTTCAGTGGAGCTGCACACCATGCCGCATCGTGCAAACTTGATTAAAAAGTAATAGAAAAAATGGGAGTGTACCTTGGACTCTGGTGCAATAGTACACCACTAGAAAGCCAAAGACATTATAATGGATGTAAGTAAGGCCTGTGATAGCAGCTAATTTTGTCCTTCAGCAGTAACATGTAGACAGACAACTGTTAAGGCATTAATGGCAAAATAAATGTTCACTGCGACCCTGGTGCCCACATACATCCCTGTAAAGCCACGCACATACGGATGGATGTACACAATATATGTCACAGCATGTATGTATGCACATATATCTTGCAAATACACCTACTGCAGCAGTGACTCAGAAGCTCAGACTGTTAATTGCCTTGCAAACAGTACATTTTGTCACACACAGTCCTGGGTTTAAATCCAGTGGTGTGTAGAAATGAATGTACAGTATTGTGAAGGCAGCAATTAATGACCAAGTCATGCACTCTTTATCCACCCAATGCATTTTAAATGACGTGTGTCCTTTTCACTGATGAAAGTCACAGGCCTGCAGGTAGGAACAGACTTCACATATCTCTATAGCAAATCTATATATGCATAAAGTGTCATGTCATGCATTAATATGCAGTCACACAGAATGTCAACACAGATACTGCAAATGATGGCCACTAATATTAGAGCTCACCACACAGTCCTTCCAAATTTACTGTGCAGATTATCACAGCTGCACATACAGACATACACATTAAAAGTCCCTGCTTGCAACTAGGCCTACACTCATACATGCTGCAAATTACTACCAGACTTAACACATGGCCTGGCAGTTTCCCAAATGGTGGACATATTCTTATATTTATACCACATCTTACCCAAGGACACACCAAACATGTTACCTACTACTCTGTTAGTGATACCATTACCTAACATACTTACTTTAAACACATGACTTAATTGGAGTGGAAAGGGTAGCATCACTCCAGCTCTGTCTGTACACCATGGCTGACACAGCTCCCACAGTTACTCCTACAGAAGGTTGTCCTCCAAACTGTTCATACTCTCTTCCTATGTCTATTACCTACAGCAGCAGCTGCAGCCTGTAGTACGCACATTTCTGTGCAAAGGATTCTGCTACACACCTACCCTCTGTGACGATATAGTCTCCTCACCCCAGTAATTTCCTGCACAACATATTAGAAATTACCCCTAAACTACATTACGGCCTTATATATTGTACAGTGCTTGCATGTCACTGGCTGATGATAATGCAAATCAGCTGTGTTGCCAGCAATTAGCATTTTCGACCCACAGATTGTTTTAGAGGTAATCACCTGCTGATAAGAAGCATGTTTAAAAGGCAAGCTGCTGGCTATGGGGAATCATTCTGTATGAGACTTTCCTCACACAGAGCACACCTTTGTGAAAATATTACTATTACCACATATCAATGGAGGAGTACTGCACTCCATCAGGTATGTAAATGATCTTGTGTACAACAGGATGCAGATGGGTGAATAGATGTATGGGGGATAGGGAATACAGCATTAAGCCTGTCTTAGATCTGTGATAATGACATGTCATTGATCTCTTGCTGTCTTATACCTTCAGAGGACATATAGTACATGAAGGGTGCATTGTCTTTTCTCATTGTCCACATTGGGCTCGTTGGACTGTCCCTTTACACTGGTTGTAATAGCACACTGCTATTTGTGTGTCACTGTTCTTATGACATATTATTGGGGGTTGCCCATAAGTGACACACCACAGTAGACTCGAGTGTTGGGTGTATGATCATACAGCAGTATCTGCCATGGCAAACATGGAAATACCTGACTATTGCTACTGTCACAGTGGTATCCACACGCTTAGTATATTTGCACACTGTGGAGTATGACATGTGTGAGCAAGCAGTGGATAGTGCCAGCCATTTTGTCCTTGCTGTATCTCTACATAGTGTACTTCCATGTATGTGATCTTGTAATGTGTTCCCCTTTTGTTGTCTTTCAGGAATCAGGTACCCTTGATGCCATGTACCCGTCTCTGATGCTGAAAATGAAATTATACTGGAAGGACTAAGGCAACATCACCACATCCTACTGTTCAGGGGGAGGCAAAACAGGGAACTGCAGGCTGCACTGCGGGCAGACCTTGTACATGATGTAAATGGCGTGGGCTACTAGAACACAACATATGAGCAGGTCCAACACCGTGCAATGTAAATGATCAATGCTGCACAACAAAGGACTGCAGATGTAGCCAGGGATGTTGATGTCACTGGTGGAGGGCTTGCAGTGGAACACCCACTCTCAGCCACTGAAGACTTCCTGGTGAACCTAGACACACACGACAGCTCCCATGCATCCATCACACCATACATTGTGGAGGTGGGTGACACAGTTTCCACAGTAGAGGAGCATGTAGGTTGGCTTACTGTGATCAACATTGTTATACTGTAGCAGTTAGTGTGTCAGGCTGTACATACTTTTATGTGGGTGTCAGGTCTTTCTTCTTTGAGGGGAGGGTTTACCTCAGTTGTACTCTCATACTCAGAATGTGACCAATACCACAAGTAGCACAGTAGCTACTGTAAATGTGAGCTATATGGATGTATTATCTTGCTGTGCTGCAACATGCATTGGTACTGACATTACTTCACCCTCGCCTCTTCACAAGTCCATCAGGTATTGGCCAATGCTGAGGTCCTGCTCCTAGTAAAATGACACTGTTTTGTTAAAGAAAATGTATATTGTATTAAAGTTAAGGGCCAGAATAGTGCCCTATATAAACATAATTTCATGTGTAAACAGAGTAGAATGTCTTTATTGCGCATTCTGGAACAGGTACCTAGGGATCTTAGAGGGGATAATCGCAGGAGTGTAGTTGAACAAAAGGAAACATTTTAGCAGTGACAGTTAAGAGCAGATAAGCCTCCTGGTTTAAATGAGGCAATTACTCTAAAATGCCTTTTACAAAACAAAATGTTGAAAGGAAACTAAATTAGACAGTGAAACGTGTATTGCAATATATTTGGTAAGATAGGTGTACTGGGTTTTATGTGTTTTTGTATCAAGTATAGTTTCATATTGAATAATTAAAAGGTACATTTTACTGGCCAAGTTTTAGTTGATATAGTTGACTTGATTGTTATAAAGGTCTTGAAATGAATGAGTATTTTGTTCTGAGGAAGTCTTTTTGGATGAAAGCGGAGAAGCTCAAAGTTTGACCACTAATCCAGTTGTGGCTCTTTGTTATTATTAGTACTGGTGGATTGTTTTGTACACAATACTACAGATATTCATGTACTGCTTCTTTCTTTCTTATCACAGGTGACCAGGGGGTTGGTCTCTTTCCCCTATACAACGTCAGACTCTGATGATGGTGGCGGCCACAGTGTGACACAGGTGGGGGTTTTGGGGGCTGAGTCTGTCCCAGAAGTTGACATCTCACTTCTATCCTCATTGTCATCACACATGGTCAGTATGCCCACACATACCCTGATCCCCCGGAGGCCACAGATATTGGACAGTCAGAGAGTGGGGACATTGAACAGAAAAGTGTGGTGATTATGGCTCCAGTGAGCACAGACACTGACCATAACCACAGAGCTGGTGAGGTCCCACAGAGGGGGATTGACAGGTGTGCTTATAGGAGGCCTGGTGTCTGTTCACTACCTGTTGCAGGTCTCACATCACAGGTCACTCAGTGCATGTTTCGGGCAGTCATGGAGGCTCAGGCACATTCTGAATGGAGCACCAGACATATGCTTATAGTTATGGATACAGCACAGTCTGACATCCGTGACTGCCTCCACTGCATTGGGACACCCTGGATTAATTAACTGATGCAGTCAACAGAAGATGGGCTGAGACAGTGCCTGTCTTGGACTGCATAATGTCTGTGCTGGAATGTGTGGTTTGAGTTGAGCTTCGGGCTCCTGGACATAGGTCAGCAACTCCATCTGCTGAGGGTCCACGTGGCCATGCACAGTTTATTTATTTTATTGCATTTGTTTACCGGGAAAGTCCACTGGGCCTAAAAGAGCCCATTTTCAGAGGAGGCCTGGGGAAAAAAGTTCCAATGAGATACAGAAAAAATATAAACTTAATTAATACAGAAGTAGAAACAGTGTTACAGATAGTAAATATAGTAACATATACAGAATATATACATAAAAGCAGGAATCTAGTTTGTTTGATTATAGTAATATATACAGAAAATATACATTAAAGCAGAATTCAATGAATTCAGAGTGGTATAAACAGAGATAAATTAATCAGTATTATTGTACCAGTATCAACAAGTGAAGATAAAAATAAATATGGAGAAAGTATCATCAGTCATTAGTAGCAAAAGACATAGGAGTTTAGTAATCATATATGGAGAGTGAAGAGGTTAGGTTATAGAGCAGAAACATAGCCAGGAAGAGTTGAGATGATTTTTCAGTATTTGTTTGAAGGTGGTGGTGCTGCCTGTGTTTCTTATAGAAGGTGGAAGTGAGTTCCATAGTCTGGCAATGGTGAAGGAATAGAGGAGTTGACCAGCAGGTAAGGTGTGCTTATCTACTTTTAGAAGTAGATGATTTTCAGATCTTAGATGCCTGCTGGGATGGTATTTGGCAAGTAGAGTTGAGAGAGCAGGACAGTATGTGAGTCTGTAGATTATTTTGTGCACAGTAGTTAGTTGGGTGAGTGAGAGATGGTGGGGGAGTTCCAGCCACCCTAATTGTTTCAGTGACTTACAGTGGTGAGATGAGAATTTGGCCTTGGTGGCAAATTTTGCTATTCTGTATTTATTTTATTTTATTTTTATTTTTATTTTATTTTACTTTTATTGACCAGGATAGTCCGACTGGATATATGTCCATGTTCAGTGGAGCCCTGGGAAGAAAAGCTCCAAAGCAATTACAAAAATTACATAGCAATTAAATCATAAGCTTTTACAAATACACTTATTGTCAGACATAGGTAAAACATTTTATAAACAGATCCAATTGCAGAGTACAATGAGAGAACATAAACAGGAAATGATTAGTGATTCTAATAGAGAGATACTGCAGAATACAAACATTTTTTTTACATATATAGGTTCTGTAGGAAGTGTACTTTTTCAGTAGAACACATAGAGAAGGAAGAATGCAACATAAGGTTTATTAATATATTGGTTCCATGGGAAGAGTACTTCTTCTGTAGAACACAGAGATAAAACAAAGCAACAGGAAGTGGGTATAATAGACATTAACGGAGGTCAGGCAAGAGGAGATGGTATCAGTCTGGATTGGTGCAAGGGCATAGCCATTTTGATTTTAGGAAGATTCTTAGTTGCTTCTTGAAAAGTGGGGTGGATGAAAGGGATGTTAGTTCACTTGGAAGTTTGTTCCAAGTGTTACTAACAGAGTTAGTAAACAGGCAATCCCCAGATTTGTTGTTGGATTTTAAGGTGGATACTAGTACCCTATTGGCTGATCATAGGGTTGTAAAGTTTTTATATGGGCTGACAAGGTTACAGAGGATGGGAGCATTTGTGGGATGATGCATGATCTTTTGAATGATAGTAAGTTGCTGGATAAGAAGCTGACTTTGCAATTCCAGCCATCCTAGTAGTTTAAGATTTTGGCAGTGATGGGTTCTAAATGGGGCTCCAGTGGCAAATCTGGCTATGTTGTTATAAGATGTTGCCAATTTATTGATATTGCTTTTGGAAAGGCTTGTAAAAATTGGGGAAGCATAGAGAATGGTGTAGATTAAGTGAGTTTGGGCAATAGTAGTCCTAGCTGAAGCTGTGAGAAAGGGTTTAAGTCTATAAAGGAAACCAAGTTTTCTATTAACTGATTTAATAGATTGGTTAATATGTGTGTCACAGTTGAGATTATGGTCAATTGTTACACCTAACAGTTTGGTGGTCATGTCAGGAGCTATTTCAGTACCATTATTAGATATAACTGTGAAGTTAATATCATGGGACTTTTGAGAGGGAGTAAACAATAGTAGTTTGTTTTTTGGGGGGTTGAGGAGGAGACAGTGTTGATGGAACCAGTTTTCAGCTAAGGTAAATACTTTTTGGGCATTGTTTTGAAGTTCTGCAGGCAAGGAGGCGCTACATATTAATGTTGAGTCATCAGCATATTGTATCCAGGTGGTTTGTGGAAGGGATGTTTTCAGATCATTAATGAAAATAGTAAAGAGTAGAGGTCCCAGAATAGAGCCTTGTGGGACTCCAAGAGTGATAGGGAGCTGAGTGGTTAATTTATTGTCCCAGAGGACTGCTTGTTGTCTATTTCCTAGGTAGGACTTAAACCACTTGACTGTCTGGGTGTCTAATGACAGGGATTTAAGAATATCTAACAATAGTTGGTGATTTACCATGTCAAGTGCTTTGGAGAGGTCAATAAAGACGGCTGAGGACAGGAAGTTATTGTTACAGTTTTATTAATGCAGTCCAAAAAGGATAGGAGTGCTGTTGTAGTACTATGGAATGGCCTAAAGCCATGCTGGCAGTCCGATAGTAGGGGATTTTGGAGGAGATGATCAAGTAGTTGACGATGAATACATCTCTCTATGATTTTTGCTAAAGGGGAAAGTAGGGCTATGGGGCAGAAGTTTGAGAGTTCATTTGAGTTACCTCCCTTATGGAGTGGGGTAATATGTGAGACTTTCCATAGATGTGGGATGGAACAGTCAGTAATGGTTCTGTTAATTAAGATGGAAATAGGGTAGGCAAGTACTCCAGCTGCCATTTGCAGATATTCAGCTGGTAGGAGGTCAGCTGATGGAGTGCAAGGTTTAAGTTTAAGAAGTAGGGTGCATATGAAAGATGTTGACACAGGCTGCAGATGTAGTAAGTGGGGTAAATTGGTTGGCCAAGGGTGACTCAATGGTGGTAACAGGTGGTATGGGTGGTAAGGTATTAGCTAAAGATTGGACAGTTTTAGATAAATATTTGTTAAACGTGTCAGCAATTTGGCTGGGAGAATTTTGAGTCAAATTAGAGGGGGTAGTTGTTTTGGAATGTCCAGGATGGAGCAATTTATTTATTCCTGACCAGAATTTTTATGGGTTTTGATGTTGGGTTTGTTGGAATTTAAGGTAATAGTTTTTTTTTTATCAAGGAATATTGATTACTTTGTGGCATTTCTGAGCTGTCTAAAGTTTAAATCATCAGTAGGGTTTTTAGTATTTCTCCATTTGGCCCAGGTTTTATTTCTCAGTCACATTTTTAACCTTGTCTCATTTGAGAGCCAAGGAGGAGGTTTGTTCCTAATTCTCACATTGCAAGAGGGGGCATGGTGTTCCAGAATTTGTAAGAACTTGTTGTTAAAGTAAGAGACTGCTTTGTCAAGTGGTAGGTATTTTAGAGGTGACCATTTGCAGGCTTTAAGCTCTGCTTGAAAATTAACTGGGTTTAGATTTTTCTTGTTCCGGGTAGTTCTGAAGTTAATTTGATTGGGAATGTAGGTCTTTTGTATAGTTATAAAGGTAAGAGATTGGTCACTAATATCATCAAAAAGTAAGCCCGTTTTATATAACTGGGGATTACTGTTAACTAGTATCCAGTCTAGGGTGGTTTGTTTGTTGCTAGGTTTATGGGTTCAGGTAGGGTAGGTGATGGTTTGATAAAAGCCATGAAGGTTTATGTGAGTAGTTGGGTTGTCAGAAGTACAACATTTTCAGTCAATATTGAAATCACCAAGGAGTATGGTTTCTTGTGCGAAGGATGTGGAGAGCCAACTAAGGGTGTTTTCAAGGGTATTAATATTATTACCTGGGGGATGTAAGAGCAAATGATGTAAATAGATTTATTAGCATTAATTTGCAGCTTGGTCATTAAGATCTCGGCATTACTAGGTGAGGGTGGTTGAATATCTAGTGAGGTGACCTGCAATTCAGATTTAAACAATATTGCCACCCCACCACCCTTTTTATTTAGACGGTCTAGTCTCAGGATGTTATAACCTGGTGGGATTATATCATTGTCCTTAGAAACTGGTTTGAGCCAGGCTTCTGTTAGACATAGGATGTCAAAGGAATGTAAGTCTAGTAGGGCATGTAGCTGAGTGATTTTGTTGTTTATGCTACATATATTAAGGTGGGATATGAGAAGAGAGTTTGAGGTAATAGTGGGGGTTTGAGAGATGGAGGGTTGGGAAGATTGGGAATTAGAACACATTGTAACACATAAGTTTGGATTTTGTAGAATTTTATATATTAGTGAGGAGAGGGGCACCATAAAGGAGAGAGGGTAATGAAAAGGTAGTTGCAAGGGTTTGTCTATTAGAGAGGCTAAGGAAGTGTTGATGCCTGTAGAGCATACCAAGTTTTTGTTGTGTTTTTTTTGATGTTATTGTTTATGTGTACGTCAAAATTAAGGTTTTCATCTATAATAATGCCTAGTAATTTAGTGTGTGGGACAACTTCTATGGTGGTATTGTCTTGGGCTTGTATAGTGAAGATTTTTTTATTAAATGGAGTAGTTTTCCTAGGAGTAAAAATTACTAGTTTAGTTTCTTTTGGATTTTGGGCAAGATGATTGCTAAGCATCCAAGATTCAGTAGATGAGAGGGCATTCTGGGTAATTTGCTGGAGTTCAAAGCTACAGAGGGGAGTGTGCTGTCCACACCAGGATGTGGTAAGCCATTGGCTCATGGTCCTGGGCATTCCCGTGCCTGGCACAGTCCCAGCAGACAGCAGTCACTGTCAGGTACTAGCACCGCTTCTGACCTTGGGCATGGAGGTGCCAGTGCAACTCCTGGAAGAGCCAGTTCCCATGTTCGTGGCTGGAGTCAGTGATCTGTCAACTATACAATTTACAGTCCAAAGCTGTCCACCATATACACATGTAGGACTAGGACTGAGTTTGACTGTGTACATGCACACACTCACACACCACTGTCAAATGGAGGTCATCTACAAACACACATGGCACCTTTCCATGGTCCATCTTACCTGCTTCCCTTCCTGACTTACACAAACATGCTGTCAAATGTTTGGGTCAGCCTAGGCCTCCAGCACCCCAACACAACACCCTGTGCAAGTGATGATACCTGTGCCACATCCCTGTCATCCTCACCATTGATGCAGGAAAATGATGCTATGTGCCTGATGCACACGGTGAGTATATTAGTTAACATGTACTTGTGTAATGCAGTGTTGTTTTGCCATGCCACTTGCAGTGGTTACCAACAGATACTGTATGCTGGCATACTTTTGTGTACCTTATGTTGTATAATGTTGTAATGGCTGTAAAGCTACACAATGACAGGTGTATCATGGACCTATTTATGTTTCTGTTTCAGGTGTCTGTTGGGATAATCTATGGATAGACAGCAGCAATAAAGCAGCACAGGATGACATGTCAGCAAAGCAGAAATATGTTTTCAGCAAGGTACCGTACTATAAGTCCATGGCTCTATAGGTTCATATGTGTATAACTGGCTAACAAGGACAATGGCAGCATGCAGCATACTCATGCATCCCTAATCTGTGAACAGATCTGATACCCTTGATAAGTGACACCAGGGTTTTGTGAACTCACACATCTACAACCTGTGGTAATGGAGATGACCCATCTACAATATATCCTGTGTTCAGTACAGACAGTTGTCCAACACCAGTTATGATTGTCGTGTTCTGCATCCCATTTTGTAACCTGCATATAATGTGTGTCACAGCAGATGTGCGCTTCACATGCATGGGGGGATTGTTACATGTAGGGTGTACTGTCTGTGTTACATACCTGTTTCTCTAGCATGTACTATGTATACCACAGTGATGTTATAGTTGTGTAGAACAGGTGACACCTATGTTAGTCCTGTCATGGATACGAAGGAGATACACTGACCTCCCTGTATAGAGCCATACACATCCCCTCCAAAGCATGTAGCAGACAGACTACACATGTATGGTCATGACACAGACTCCATAGGGCATGTTATCTACACTGTGTATTGTGTACCATAGAACCTGTGTGGATGCTACAGTTGAATGATATGCCTGTGTAAGGACATAGCAAGGGTGCCATTGCACACAATGATAGGTGTGATAACAGCCACGTTCAGTATAGCAGTGACAGCCTGGGATATAGATCCCAAACCTGTCAGTATCGGCTGTACATCAGTGAATGCATCCTCACATCTTACTCAACAGTGCAAGTCACAGGCTACATTACTCTCTGTGTCCATAACTCCAAGTGTAATGGCTCAACTGAGTGCAGTGTGCAGACACTACAATATTTTGCAGGGATGGATGATTTCCCACAGTATAGTATTGTGCAGTCATTGGCAGTTAGTTTTTGTCAGTGGCTCAAAGAACAAATAACTGCATCTTAGGCCATCCTGGATAACTTTTGGTTTTGTGTGGGATTCTCTCACAGCTCCCAATATGCAATCACCTGCTAGTGTACTCAGTCAGAGGTCACTGATAGTGCCTGTGACTGCAGAGAGGGAATAGGTAGATGGGGTGCACCAATAATGAAGGATGGTGAACTCCACTGGTGACTGGCATCATTGCAGCATAAGTCTCCCAATGCTACCTTCCCAGAGTATGACTGTCAGGCACTTGCCTATCTACCAGCTGATATAATACTCTGTACATGACGTACAAAGTTTCCAACAAGGCCTGCTGGCCTAATATTGTCATACACATTGTCAGACCATGGTTGGTGGGATAAGACATATGTCCAACATCCACTGCAAGGTGCAACAGTCAATGGGCTCTACCGGTTACAGTCGGTAGGCATGATCTGGCCTTGAGAAAAGTAGCAGTGTTTGGTCCACTGTCAGTGGGTGTATGATGGTGTCAGGGCTCGTATCCATGCTAACTCCTATCAAGGCATTTCAGATGACATGACTCAGATATATGAAGACACCACTTGGCACTACATGCTAGTTGTCCTCTGTGCAAGTACGTATTGCAGTTAATTCAAGCATGTTGCAAATGAGAGTCATGCAAGGTGTCTGTACAGAGCACAGACAAACACATTAGGGAAGTGTAATATGCACACACTGTGTTGCTTAATCATGTTGTGGTTCACTTGCCCAAAAGATGGTCCAGGTCCTTAAATACAATGCCCTGCAGCAGTGCTGACATCCCCACAAGTGGAGAACAGATGCATTGCATCATGTGTTTACCAATATGGGTGGCCAGTACAGCACCCCCCATTATGAGGTACTCCCCAGTGGCATCTGGCCACAGATCAGTCTCCTTCGACCTGCCAGCACATACCCCCCTTGCAGACAATACAGAGATATATATTAGGACAGCCATTTATTTTACCTCCTGTGGTATGATTGACATAGCATGACTGCATTTCCTCCTTCAGGTTGGACAGGCAAGTATGCAGAGCTCTCCATCCATGCATTATGTCAGCAGCATTACAACTGCATGACCTTGGCTGTATGTGGCAAGAGGGACACAGGCTCATCATGGCTCAAAAAACCAGACTGGTGGACAACTGCCATTAACAGGCTGTACAATAGCAGGTGGCAATGCTGTGTGAAAGTTGGGGTGAGGGTGCCCCCCTAACTTGGAGGCACTACCTTCACAGCTAAGAGAGGCACATAGTGTTGTTGTGATGTTGAGTGGACATGATAAGTGACAAATGTAGCCACCCACACAAAGCAGAACCACAATGGAAAGTGTAGCTACATCTGTGACCTCAAAGGACAGGCCCAGATTGTTGGTGACCTCATACATCATGATATCACATACAATGGGCCTGTACTCATATCTAATCTGTTTTCCCACACTGTCTGCATTAACTAGACTCCCTTGTCCACACCACATGTGACACATGAAATTCCTACAACCTGTCCTATAACTTCCAGAGCAGTTTGTAATTGGCTGCTCATTGGAAGATACACAGCATCTATTGCACATGCTAACATTCCAGGCTGCATCCCACATGTGATCTGACAAGGATTTCTAACACCATTGTGAAACCTTTGCAATCATACTGACACCACTGACTGCACCCCAGCTGAGTGGATAGCTGAGTGGACAGCAGCAACTGTTATACCCTTGCACAGAGTTGGTGCATCTACTGACCAACATAACTATACACCTCTTTGTCTATGTATCCATATCTGTATGCCCATTCATCATGGAGCTGATCAGCACACATATATGTGTTTTAATTTGTTTTACATACAGTTGACTGTACACAATTTGGATATATGACAGGGGGAGCATGACTGTGACACATGGTGGACAGTTCCGAGGCAGTCACCAAGGACCTGGGTGAGGGTACATCAGGGCATACAAACCCTTACATTGTTTGACTGACTGTGGCTAACAATTTTGTCTGATGCCTGCACATTCTGAGCACGCATAGACTCTCTGTGGTATGTCAGTCTCCTGCAAGAGGGTATAGTGAACACATGCATGTTGACATACTAATGGCCATAAACTCCATGCAAAAATATATGTAATATTTCCATCAGTTTGGGCTATGTACCTGTTAAGTAGCATATCAGTCGCAACATGTGATGCACATACTCAGGGGTGAATGAACTGGGCACACAGACCTGGCCACACAGGTTTACACCTAATGTGCCTCAGATAACCATGTCTCTACATTGGTATGGCAGGAATCATATGGCATAGCTGAGGCCACAGTCACCTGTAAGTGACATACTCATAATCTCCATGTACTCTTCCCTCACCATGCCAATATCTAAGTGCAATGGTCATTTGGAGATGTACGTTTCAAGCAGTACTGACAATTGCACACAACAATATGGTCCTTCACAAGGACACTTTACATCTTCAGTATGTGTTCAGTGGGGATCATCTGCAATGAGTGCCATTGCTGCCTGTGGCATATAGACTACTAAAGGTGATCTGTGTCTTGCATACAAGGCAATATGTGACCCTGCTTGACTGCATATGCTGGCTACCTGTAGGAGGAATAGTAGATGGATAACTTAGTATAAGGACATTAACCTCATAAGTGATGTCAGTACTACATGATTATGAGAGAGATTTGTCTAGCAGACTTAAACACACACTTGAAACAGAGCCCTGTCTAATGGGACACAGAGCACCTCAGGGAACCTCACCTGTGCCATCTTGTATGGTTGGCTGGATGACTGTTATCTCAACACAGGGCATCTGCCTGTGCCCCTCCTGGACTGCTGCACTATGTGCTGATCCTGTAACTATGTGTATAAAGATATTTATGATTGTGAGGGCTGTATGGCCATTATGCTAGTGAAGTTCAAATGTTCTATGGTTCCATAACAGGATGTGAACTCCTCTAACAGGCTCACACATAAACATGGCTACATTGAGACTAACACCCCTTCCAGTCACTGCATACGGGACACACCAAGTCACACATGTAGTGCAAGTTGGCTGTATGTAGATGAGAACACTTACCTATGTAGTGGGACACACTACAGATCACAGTATGTGATGTGTGCAATACACCTCATGTCTGCTAGTACTTTCAGTTCAGGACCTGTTATGCTTGATGATATCAAAAGGCCTTGTTGTGGTCAGTCCTTTGGGGGGCCATATCACACACCACAAATAAAATACTGCAAAACCCTACCTATTTCTAAGTTATATCAAAAAGAAAGAACAATCACCATGGCTCAAATAAAACCAAAACTTTTAATAAAAAATAAAACAACAAAACAACCAAGAATACAAGATAAGCTCTTTCATAGTCCTCAGACTGCTTCTTCAGACCTATTAAATAGTGCTACACCTTAACAAATTTAACTATCAAGGCAACCAATCAGTTGCTGTGAAATAAAATTACTTATGAAAAAGAGAAGCCTAATATATGCTGAAGAAGACTAATGTCGGAGTGGGCGTGTCTTCTGCACTGGTTTAAGAGAAACACTGTCATTAATACCTGCATGCTTATCTGCATTTAGATAGATAATCTACTTCTGTTCTCTCATTTCTGTAAAATTCTTGAAGTCACCAACTCTTATATCTGAATTAAGTAACTAGAGTCTTGAACTTAAATGTATGTCCCTGCCCCATATCAGAAACATGTTTTGCTAACACATTTCTTAGTTTCTTATTCTTAATATCATTTATATGCTCTAAAATTCTATCTTTAAAAAGCCTGTTCATTTTACCTACATAGAATACAAAACACTCTACACAAAAAGCAAAATATATAAGATTCTGTGTTGTACAAGCAGCATAAAAGGATGTTTGTATTACAAAACCATATGTAGGATGCGTAAAAGTGCACCGTGTATAGACAAAGTTGCAAACCTTACATCTCCTGCAGATAAAGGTACCTGAAAGCTGGAATAATAGTGTATAGTCCTTCTTGGTATTCTTATAACAAAGTTGTCGTTTAAGGGACATGCTTTCTAAAACTGAATTGCAGTTTATCACTTACAGTCTGTTTAAGCGTGTCATCTACACATAAAATTGTCCAATTTTTCTTTACTATATCACAAATCATGTTCACATTAGCAGAATAAGTTAAAGTTAATCTAGCATCACTGCTGGTAGAACATGTTTGTCTTGTATCTATGAGATATTTAGGGACATTAGAAAATATTGTCTCCCTATAGTCTGTCTTCCAAATCTTAGACTGTTTGTGCAGTTATCTAGGTCTTTCTCATCATAGCCCCTGTCAAGAAAATGTTTTCTTTAAGTCTAGCAATGCTTGTTCCATAGCTAAATCATCACTGTGTAGCCTCATAATCCTCAGACCTTGTCCCTTCACTACATTCCTAGGTATATGGTGGGGGTGTATACTTGTCTTATGCAAAAATGAATTCTTCTTACATTTCTTTTTAAACACCCCAGTTCTGAAGTTCCCAATCAAATTCCTTGTAACAGTCACATCTAAAAAATCAATAGACTCAATGGAGTAAACATAACTAAATTTCAAAAAAGAGATGGTGGAGTGCAAATACACAATAAACTCATGCAGCAATTCAGGTGACCCATTCCATAGAATAAAACCAACATCCACAAGGCACTTATAACAAACTATATGTTCACAAAAACAATTATTATGTAGCACACAATCAAATTCCCATTGTACAAGCTCTAGGTTGGTATAGAAATTGGCACAGACTGTGCCCATCACCACACCAACGTTTTGCAAATAAAACCTATCATTAAAAATAAACACATTATTATCAGGAATCAACTTCAAAAGGGAACAAATCAACTCAGTCTCATCACTGGAAAAAATGTTGCTCCTCAATAAAATAGATCTAACATTGTCTATACCCTATTCATTAGGAATCACTGTTAACAATGAGGCAACATTACATTTCACAAAAAACAGATGCTTGTCTTTCCTGATAGTATGGGTTGCAAAAAAATTATTCAAGAAGTTCTTTGCATCCCTAATAGTGTCCATGGAATCCACAACTGGGCATAAACTTTTTTTCCACAAAGATAGATAGAGGTTCTATAGCCCAACCCTGACTTGAAACAATGGGATGCATAGGGGGCACCAGCTATCTTTATGTACTTTTGGTAGCCCATACAAACAGGGAACAAGGGGATGTTCAACAGTAAAATACTTAACTAATTCCTCAGTGGTCACCTTAGTCATAACTATATCAAATAGAAAGAAAGTTAATCTCTCGATACCAGAAACTTATGGTCTAGTCAAAGAAACAAAATTAGTTGAATCACTCAATAACAAAACATTTGTTCCAAGTAGAAAGTCTTGTCTAAGATCACAATACTACCCCATTTATCTGCTGGGTGGATTTCGATAGATGACATCTCCTTTAATTCATGTAGTGCACCAGGGGTTAAATTATAAAACAGTTTAATTACATACACCTTTTTACATGGGTAGCCACATATGTACTCATGTTTTATATTAATTATTTATATGTATATGTATATATTTAGTTTTTACTGATGTAGTATGAGGCACACATTTTTTGAGATGGCGTTACCCTTTTAATGAGTGTATTTTATAATGGCCCTTTTAAGAAGTTAAGCAATTGAATGCTGTAACGTGTTTTATTTATTGTCATTGGTTCTTGCAGTTTTAAAAAATTTATATAAGACAGACTTAGAAAAAATGTTGTATTTAGGTGTGATGAAGCGGGTATTTGACTCATTAAAGCACTCACCTACTTGTTTCTATTTTAATAAAGACTGGCTGTGTTTCAAACTCCGTACTGGATTGTATTCAGCATATTCACATTTGGTTTGCATGGAGTTTGTTAATCCTACTAGAAGGTGCGTTGTGCAGTTTTATACTGTGGATATTCCTTTTGCATCACCTGGGGAGCATGGCTGAAAGTGACGTTGCTGTAGAACTGGAATATGTGCCACATGAAATGGAGGTACAGAGTACTTTTGATGGGGAAATAGCAGAAACCTGAAAAGTTACAGAGCAGTTTGGCCACAAGTGGAACCCACAGGTAAGGCTGGATTCATTGCTTACTGCTGGTAATAACCCTCTAATTTTCATGAATAGAGTTTTTAGTGACCAAGTAAATGAAGAGACATCTAGTGTTAATGGCTTTGAACTGAATAAGTGCCTTTATATGCTACAGGATAATTTGAGCAAACTTAAGAGGTATCAGGCACAAAGGCAATAATTTGAGGCCTGCTTTGCATATCAAATAGTCCCTCATGGGTTTAGAGTTCTTAATATGCCCACAAAGGGAGAACAATATCCTGAGTTATTAAAACAGTGGCAGGAGATTAACCTGCAAACAGGTTTTGTGTATATGAGACGTTTGAATGACTTTTTTGGGGAAGAGGAACAGGCACTAATAGAAACAATAAAAAAACAACGTGGAGATATACAACACGTTTCCACATGATATTTTAAACTTCAAAGTCTCACATATTTTGGATGCTATTGAACTAAATGAGAAGAGAATTATGCAAGGGTAGTATAAGAAAATAGATAGGGACATGCAAGACTTTCACCTTGGCAGAGTATTTTGCTGGCCCTGAGAAAAGAGGGAAGAAGAAAATCAACACACTACTCCACCATCAGAATATACTAGTAGCGGCACCCTCATGAATTCAACATCAGATAATAATCCAACTGACAAAGAGACAAAGTTATCCAGAGGCAGTAGCTTGGTGAATGCATCACCAGCTATAAATAATGTGTCAAGTGGGAACTTACACGAAATGAAAGCAGCATGGGAGAAGAACAGTGACAATAATGAGAATAGAAAATCTAATATTACTGTGACAGCCATAGTACATTCCACAGAAGACGCAGTTGTGCATCCGAAACAAAATACATATCGTTCTACTACTAACAGTTAAAAAAAATGTGAATAATTCAAAAAATGTGAACAGTGCATTTATGGGGCTACTACTCCCCATACGTCAGAAAGGAAGGTATGGTCAAAGCAGATCGAAGAGCCAAGGAAGACTGAAGAGGAACTTCACATCAGAGATGGGAGAGAACCAAACTATAAAGAAGATGTGGAGAAATATGAGTCTACATTAATTTGGAATATTTCTAATAAGAAACTTTCCACTCATGAAGTATCGGTTCTTGAGAAAGGACTCACTTTTATTCCGTGTCAACTAGTAAATATGACAGAGACTATACTGGACTTAAAAATGTTCACACATGACATCATGTTGAAGATGCAGTTCCCAACTACTGATCTGGGTACTGTTAACATTTGTAATTTTAAAAATACTAGTACATATATGCCCCCCAATCATCCATTAGTGGAAGCATTTAGTAAATTCTGTACAGATGATATTTACACTTTGTTTGAGGGATCAAATAGAAAGACTTTTTATAACATTAACGGAGGGCATGAATATAGAGCTTTAAGAAGCCTACAAAATAGTAATGACATCATTATAAAGCCCACTGACAAAGGCGGACCAACAGTAATTATGAACACTGTTTACTATGTTGATAAAATGTATGAGAGGTTAGGAAATCAGGCCACATATAGTGTGGTAGACATGTTGACAATACATCAGATGAAAACACATATAGAAGGCATGTTATTAAATTTGCATAATAGTCAACTCATTACAAATGACATATTTAAATATTGTCAGGTTGAATATCCTAAGCTCCCCTGCATACAGAGCATTTCAAAAATCCATAAGCATCCTACACAACCCCCTTTAAGACCTATAGTTCTGGTGAGGGTTGATTAACAGAACCTTTTTCTATCATATTGGAGAAGCGTTTATGTCCCATTGTATCGATGAATAAGAACATTCTTGATGACACCAGAAGTTTTTTGTCAGGTCTTTATGGGTTCATTTGCACATGTAATAAGATCAATAGCATTCAGTTTGTGACAATGGATGCATGTTCACTATTCACTAAAATTCCTAATTAGGAGGATATTATGGCTCTGAGGGAATATCTTGTTGCACATAGTGAATATCAAGAGGATGATTTAGAAGTCATTACCACCTTCATGTCTGTGGTATTAAGTAATAATGTTTGTGTTCAATGGGAGGTATTACCTTCAGCTTGATGGTATAGCTATGGGCACTGTGTGTGCCAATAGCTTCTTTTTTTTCTTTCAGCTGTTCCCATTAGGGGTCGCCACAGCAGATCATCTGTATCCATTTCTTCCTGTCCTCTGCATCTTGGCTCTGTCACACCAACCACCTGCATGTCCTCTCTCACCACATCCATAAACCTTATCTTAGGCCTTCCTCTTTTCATCTTACCTGGCAGCTTTATCCTTAGCATCCTTTTCCCAATATACCCAGCATCCCTCCTCAGCACATGTCCAAACCAATGCAATCTCATCTCTCTGGCTTTGTCTCCAAACTGTCCAGCCCGGGCTGACCCTCTAATATACTTATTCCTAATCCTGTCTACCCTCGTCACACCCAATGCAAATCTTAACATCTTTAACTCTGCCACATCCAGCTCTGACTCCTGCTTTTTTGTCAATGACACTGTCTCCAACCCATATAAAATAGCTGATCTCACTACCCTCGTGTAGCCTTTCCCTTTCACTCTTACTGGTACTCGTCTTTTGCAAATCACTCCTGACACTCTTCTCCACCCATCCCACCCTGCCTGTACTCTCTTCTTCACCTCTCTTACACACTCGCCATTACTCTGAACTGTTGATCCCAAGTATTTAAACTCATCCACCTTTGCCAACTCTACTCCCTGCATCCTCACCATTCCTCTATCCTCCCTCTCATTCACACACATATATTCTATCTTAGTCCTGCTGACCTTTATTCCTCTCCTCTGTAGAGCATATCTCCACCTCTCCAGGGTCTCTTCAACCTGTTCCCTCCTCTCACTACATATCACAATGTCATCTGCAAATATCATAGTCCACGGGGACTCCTGTCTGATCTCATCAGTCAACCTTTCTATCACCACTGCAAATAAGAAAGGGCTCAGAGCTGATCCTTGATGTAATCCCACCTCCACCTTAAATGCTTCTGTCACTCCCAATACAGATCTCACTGCTGTCACACTACTCTTGTACATATCCTGTGCCACTTTTACATACTTCTCTGCCACTCCCGACATCCTCATACAATACCACAACTCCACTCTAGGCACCCTGTCATATGCTTTCTCTAAGTCCACAAAGACATAATGCAACTCCTTCTGACCTTCTCTATATTTTCCATCAACACTCTCAGAGCAAATATCGCATCTGTAGTGCTCTTTCCTGGCATGAAACCATACTGCTGATCACTAATCATCACCTCCCTTCTTAACCTAGCTTCTACTACTCTTTCCCATAATTTCATGCTGTAACTGATCAGTTGTATCCCTCTGTAGTTACTACAGCTCTGCATATCACCCTTATTCTTAACAATTGGTACCAAAACACTTTTTCTCCACCCCTCAGGGATCCTCTCACTTTTCAAGATTTCAATAAACAATCTGGTTAAAAATTCCACTGCCATTTCTCCTAAACACCTCCAAGCTTCCACACGTATGTCATCTGGACCAACAGCCTTTCCGTTCTTCATCCTCTTCATTGCTATCCTTGCTTCCTCCTTGCTAATCCACTGCACTTCCTGATTCACTATCCCCACATCATCCAACCTTCTTTCTCCCTCATTCTCTTCATTCATCAGCCCCTTAAAGTACTCTTTCCATCTGTTCAATACACTCTCCTCACTTGTGAGTATGTTTCCCTCATTATCCTTTATCACCCTTACCTGCAGCACATCTTTCCTAGCTCGGTCTCTCTGTCTAGCCAATTGGTACAGGTCTTCTTCCTCCTTAGTGCCCATCCTTTCATAAATTTCTCCATACGCCTTATCCTTAGTCTTTGCCATCTCTCTCTTTGCCATACACATCATCTCCTTATTCTCTTGTCTACTTTCTTCATCTCTCTGACAATCCCACTTATTCTTTGCCAACCTCTTTCTCTGTATACTCTCCTGCACTTCCTCATTCCACCACCAGGTCTCCTTGTCCTCCTTTCTCTGTCCAGATGTCACACCAAGCACCTTTCTAGCAGTCTCCCTTACTAGCTCTACTGTAGTTAACCAGCTGTTTGGTAACTCTTCACTGCCACCTAGTGCCCATCTTAACTCTTCTCTGGACTCCACCTCTCAATCAACTTTTTTCAATTTCCACCATTTGATCCTTGGTGCTGCCCTCGCACTCCTCCTTCTCTTCTTGATCACTGTCATTCTACAGACCACCATTCTATGCTGCCTAACTACACTTTCCCCCGTCATCACTTTACAGTCCCCGATCTCCTTCAAACTGTCCTCCTGCATAGGATATAATCCACCTGTGTGCATCTCCCCCCACTCTTGTATGTCACACTATGCTCCTCCATCTTGTTAAAATACGTATTCACCACAGCCATGTCCATACTTTTTGCAAAATCCACTACCATCTCACCTTCTGCATTCCTTTCTTTAACACCATACCTACCCATCACTTCCTCATCCCCTCTGTTCCCTTCACCAACATGCCCATTGAAATCTGCTCCAATCTCCACTCTCTCACCCTTGGGTACAGTCATCACCACTTCATCCAACTCACTCCAAAATTTTTTCTTTCTCATCCATCGCACACCCAACTTGTGGAGCAAATGCACTAACAACATTCATCATTACACCATCGATTTCCAGCTTCATAAACATCACTCTATCTGACACGCTTTTCACCCGCAAAACACTCTTGGCATACTGATCCTTCAGGATAACCCCTACCCCATTTCTTCTCCCATTAACACCACAATAATAAATGTTGAACCCAGCTCCAATACACATGGCCTTACTTCCATTCCACCTGGTCTCTTACACACACAATATATCAACCTTCTTTTTGTCCATCATATCAGCTAGCTCTCTCCCTATACCAGTCATACTGCCAACATTCAAAGTTCCTACCCTCACTACCACACTCCTAACCTTTCTCCTCTCTTCCTGCATTCGGGCATGATTTCCCTCTCTTCTTCTCCTTCTCTTCCATTGGCCAACGGTAGCCCAATTTCTGCCAGCACCCTGTTGGCTAACAGTACTGCTGGTGGTCATTGTTAACCCAGGCCTCGACCAATCCGGTATTTAAATCTGTATTGTTTTCTACATATCTCAATTGGCAAATGTTTTATGCCAGATGCCCTTCCTGACACAACCCTCCCCATTTATCCAGGCTTGGGGCCAGCACAAAGAAATGCACTGGCTTGTGCATCCCCAGTGGCTGGGTTACTGTGTGCCAATAGCTATGCCAACATATTTATGGCAGTTTGGGAAACCAAACATATATTAAACAATGAGTTATATAGTACGTATATTCCATTCTACCATCGTTTTGTGGATGACATCTTTTCTGTATGGATTGGAGATGATGTTTTTCAACAGTTTTGTGGCTACATTCAAAATATTGATGTATTTTTGAAGTTTGACACAAAACATGATCCACATATTATAGATTTTTTGGACATTAGAATTAATAAGGATGATATGGATGATGTCACCACTGGAATTTTTAGGAAGCCTTGTACATGCAATAAGTTGCTTCACCACAATAGTATGCACCTCCCCATGTGTTTCCCAATGTAGTGAAAGGGCAAGTTATTCAAACATCAAGGCTTAATGCCACAGATAAACTATTTGAGGACAAATTAAAGAAGCTCAAGCACAGGTTTATATCCAGAGGTTATAAACAATCATCTCCGTCCAATTTTGGAAGATGTAAAACATGATAGAGATGACAAGTTTCGTCCCTTTTACTCTAGTAACAGTGATGGGTTACCAAATAGAAAATCCACTAAATCAGAGAAACAGCATTTCAAGTACTCTATTTATTATAGCAATGATAATAGATATATTAGAGAGATTATTAGCAGACACTAGCAGATTCTTACAACAGATAGTAGGATTAGCAACATAGTAGGTATGCAGCCAAATTTTAGATATAAGAACAAGAAAAATATGAACAGGATGTTATGTGGTAATAGAAACTATGACCACAAAATTAATAAAATTGGTGTTAATGAATTTTGTACAAAGCCTTGTAAAGCTTGTAGCTACTGTTCATATATTAATAATAGCAGACATTCTGTCAACCCAGTTAATACTAAGCAGTTTAAATTTTATGTGTATGTGGATTGTAACAGCATTAATATAGTATATTTAGCTCAGTGCAAAGTTTGTCAAGTCTTCTATGTTGAAATGACTAATAGAAGACTGAAAGATCACATTAGAGAACATCTTTACAGTATTACCATGCACAATGTGAATAATGCACTTGCCAAACATATAGCTAATAGCTTTTCTGAGCATCAGTTTAGTTTTATTTGTCATAGAAAAGATTAAGGACAGTGAATACAAGGGAGATCCTTCTAATTATATTGAAGCTCGGGAATTAAAATGGATTATTAGGGCAGATGACAAAACGAGTCTGAATGGACATTTGCCACTCAAGCCCATTTTAAAAGCAAGACCATTATTTAAATGAAAATGTGTATACATTAATGTTTTAAAATTTACACATTTATATTACATATGCCTTTTTACATGGGTAGCCACATATGCACTCATGTTTTATATTGATTATTTATATGTATATGTATATATTTAGTTTTTACTGATGTAGTATGAGACACACATTTTTTGAGATAGCAGTACCCTTTTAACAAGTGTATTTTGTAATGGCCCTTTTAAGAAGTTAAGCAATTGAATGCTGTAACATGTTTTACTTATTGTCATTGGTTCTTACAGTTTTAAAAGTTTTATATACGACAGACTTAGACAAAATATTGTATTAAGGTCTGATGAAGCGGGTATTTCACTCGTGAAAGTGCTCAGCTACTTGTTTTCTATTTTAATAAAGACTGGCTGTGTTTCAAACTCCACACTGGATTTTATTTAGTATATTTTTGTTTGGTTTGCATGGAGTTTGTTAATCCTATTAGGAGGTGCATTTTGCTGTTTTATATCATTTTAACTAAGTGTTTGGGCATGACCAGTGTGACTGTCAATACGTATAAAGTGACTTCAGTCCACATTAACCTCTACTCCAGTCCAGGATTTTGTGTGTTACATACCATACCTCTCAACTGTCCAGAGTTTTGCAGAATGTCCAGAGTTTTGGCTCATAAGTTTGGTCTGTTCCTCATAAAATGTGTGGTTTTCTGGCAAATCACTTGGATGAACTGAGGACTGAAGTCACTAAATAATGACATACATTTGAGTTACTGACTTCAAATCTTTCAGAAAAAAATGTCTTTTGAAACACACCCTGTTATTCTAGCAACGTTTATTGTTTATGAGTGCAGTATTTCAAATATGCAGCCATTTGTAGGCCTTTGTCACCCCCATTTTGTCAGGATTTGTCCCGAATTCTTGCACTAAGAGTTATGTTGCAGACACTGACATGTGTCCCTGTTTCTGCAGTGCTGTACTTCACTGACAATGTCCATGGCATTCCCCAGCTGTCTGCTGTACCCTCCAGTAGAGCTCTTTTGAGTGTGTACCTTTAACTCCTAGTGGGCATGTCTTCAGCATTTAAAAATTGAAGTTACCACCTTACATTTTTAACAAATACCCATTGACAGAGGTCATATATCAATACAATTGTGTTTGCTATCATGTATGCTTCAAGATAAAATTTTCCAATACCTTGCATGTAACGTGGTTTTGGAATTATTAATGCAAATATGAACAGGCAATATTTGACACCTAGAGGAGCAGTAGGGTGTAACTGCAGAAACGCCTGGAGACATCACTTGGCTGTAATGAGTTTATGTGACTTATGTTCATAATGTTACATGACACGCAGAATGACAGTATATGAAAACACTGACATAATAATATCTCATGTGCACAAGCTGTGAATACTTCCAGATTAGAACCATCAAAAATGCTAACTTCCCTAATCCACTGAGCCACACAGGCTGCCAGATACAGGGGAGTCATTATTTACACATTCTACAGTATAAATATGTACATAGTTATTTCTGCTTTACGTGGGACATACAGTGTGTGTTAGAGTACTATGTTAAAGCCCTGAGATTGCCTGGTCTGCTTATATACCACTGTTGACTTACTGTTAAAACAGTTATAGTGGAGCACTGCTGTGTTGGGGTGTGGGAACAGCAGAAAATGATCTGCGAGATAGACTTTAGTCCACATATCATGTGACCCTACTGTTTAACATTTCCCTGACTGATGTAGTGAATATTCCAATCATGAGGCCTAGTGATTATTAAGGGACACATGCTATTGCACTGGGTATCTGTAGTCCCATGTGGATATTACAACTGTCCAAAAAGCCCACTGTATTTCATTGCATAAATACAGCAGATCCATACATATGATACCATATTATATTAATCCAGACGGACAAGAAGTGTGTAGGTTAGAGACTTACCTTGTAAATGCAGCAGTTGACAGAACTACAGTTCAGGGCTGACTTTGTGTGATGCCAGCAGTACACAGCCAATACAAGGATAGGTTACAGGTTATGTGGGCTGCCTGGCATCAGAATTTTACTATATGTATGTGAGTAGGAGTAAGGTATCGGTCCCTAGGGCCCTTTGTTGTCAGTGAATGTGCTATGCATTGTCTCTTAGCCAAAGCTAGGCCATACTGGGCATGCCTACAACTGCCTACAGGGACATCATCAGGGGATTCCTTCTCCACGTCCTCCTGTGAGTGTGGCTGTGATGATCTAGACATTGGTGGGGGCTGTGTATCCCTTGCCTTTGCTGATCCTGCTGCAGCTGTTTCTGCATGATCATATTGTGTAACATAGCACATACTCTGAAAAGCTGTGCACATGTGGCTGGAGTGTACTGCAGGGCTCCACTAGATATATCGATGCAATGGAACCATAACTTCAGAAGCCCAATCACACAGTTTATGATGTTCCTAGTTTGTGTGTGTACCTCATTATTGCATTTTTCCGTGGGTGTTTGTGCATTTCTGATGGGTGTCATCATCCATGGTTCCAGTGTGTAGCCAGCATCCTCCAAGTAAATGGCCGTGTGGGATGTCCCCCATAGCAAACATCTGGTACAGCTGTGATGCATGCCAGATATGGGAGTCGCGATAACTGCCAGGGCTGCCAGCACACACATTCATGATAATGACATGGGAATTGCACATAACCTGGCAGTGGAGGGAGTTATAGCCCTTGCAGTTGACGTAGATTCTACCCTCCTCACCGGGTGGTGGCTTGATGTGTACATGAGTGCAATCTATGGCACCCAGTACCTCAGGGTAGTGTGCAACATGGTACACGTGCTACATAGTGCTGGCCCTTGCCTCAGGGGTGAGTGGAAAAGAAATGTGCACACTGGCATGTGGTAGCATGGCATCTAGGAGCTGTGAAGTACACTGGAAGAAGATGCCTGTGAGACACCCCCCACCATGCCTCCAGTTGGTCTTTGGAAAGTACCTTTAGCTAGTAACCTAAGGGCTACACATACCTTTGTTTCCACTGGGATGGGCTCCATTCTGCTGGCTCTGGATTTGAGTTGAGGGCGGCAGAGCTCAGTGAGCTCTTGTAGTACGTCCCTGTCCACCCTTTAGTGCTCTACAATCTCCAGTTCATGTAGCTCCTGAACATTACCTGAGCCGGAACACTCTTCTCCTTCTCTGTCTAGGCCTACTGTTAGCAGCAGCAGAAGCACTGACTTTAGCATCTAGCACATACAGCTGAAGCAGACCTACAGCATCTCCTAGCATTCTCTCAGTTAAAATGCCCAAGTCTGTACTCCAATGGTGCAGAGTTTGGGGGAAAATCAGATTGTAGGGCATATGCATACTTTATAGTGCTCTACTGTAGGGAATGATTCTGTGATTGGGTACCTATGATGTATTCCACCTTCCTAGTACATCATTAACATCATTTAATGATCCTAGCTTATGTTAAACAGGGGTCAAACCTAATTAATATATCATTGGCTTTTAGATTCACTCAGCATTGCGGCCTACCTCACAAATGCTCACCCTGTAGGTAAACAAATCTTAGCACTTAGTGTACATACCTACCAGGCTTCCACACTCAGCATAGTGGTGCACTGTGCAAACACATGGAAACATGGGCCCCTTAGCTCAGCAAAGCTTTGAAGTGAGTGCACAACCCCCCCCCCCCGAAAGGCCATGCTCAGCATGGCAGCATTCTTTGCAAACAGGCAGAACTAAGTTGAAAGTGGCTTGAAAGTCATTGGACTCACCCTCCCCTGATGTGAACTACTTTCTGTGTAAATATCAACATGGTTCTGTGCGGACATGGAGGGGATATGTGGACACGTTTACCCCTTTATGTTGTTCAGTAATTCTACCTCATTTTCATGGAGATCCATGCTTGCAGCCTGGAAACTATATGCTTCAAAGCTCTATCACATTAGCAATAGCACCAGTCCACCATTGCAAATACTCCATGCAAGGTCCTGTAATACATTACTGTCACATAATATTAATTTTGTTTTTCCATTTTTTTTTCTGTAAAGCATGTTTGCACACTATGGCACACCATGTAAATATGCCCAGATTATTAAAAAAAATAAATTGATTTAATGTATTTCCTTTAATTTTCCAGACACACAGATGATAGTTTCACTCATACCTGTAAGTGGTATCTCATTTCTCCTCGCCTATCTATATATTTTTATTGCCCCTTTTGGCTGTCTACATCCCAGTACATGTAATTTGTCTATGTACACTATGGACACTGACACAGGATATAACGATCTGCCTATCTGCTTCCTGGATTGCTCTACCTGCCTAATTTGCATGAGATTCACCTGCTTATGACATGATTTGCATGCCACTGAATTTTCTGTGTTGGGGAGCTTGTGTGCACTGCTCAGCAACACTTAATGAATCTAAAAATGTTCGCACCTGTATTAGCAGTATGGGGCGATGTCTACACAGAAAAAGAAATTTGTAGGCTTTATTAAATCCACACACACACACACACACACACACACACACACACACACACACACATATATGTGTGTGTGTGTGTGTGTGTGTGTGTGTGTGTGTGTGTGTGTGTGTATATATATATATATATATATAAGAGAACACCTGAAATATGGGTTATGAGAAATATTTCTTTAATGAGTACATTAATACCATATAAATATGTACTTGAAATATGGTAGTGTATTTATATATTTAACTTTCATAATGCCTAGCCCATGCTGATTAAAACATTTATGAATATGATAACTCAGAAAAACTCCAGGGATTAAGGCATTTATTTCTAACAAGGTGTTTTCCATTATATTTCATAGAAGTAAATATGTATAAAAGATATCCATGTATTTCAAGATGAACAGACTTAAAATATTTTGATAGGCAGTAAAAATATAAGTGATTTTTTTCATTGTAAAACTCACTTTGATGAAACATGCCAACCTGAGTAGTCTAACAGAGTTAAAACATACTGAAAATGCATATGAGAATATATTAAACTAGTACTAAGTAAATGAATAATACTGTTATTTTGAAACCATTATATAACTAAGGACTTATCATAAACATTAAAAAAAAATAAAATGCAAGGATAGCAAACAATTTAGCCATGTGTCCAAGTATGACCGCTGACACTGTTATTCCAAAATGTTAGCTTACAATATGCAAATCCAGATGTTTCAGTCATTCAGTTTCCATATTTTGTGGCTCATTATTATAAGGCCCAACATTTTAAACGGTTACTAAGCCAACTTTTAAAAGAAAAACTTGTTGTTTCTTTGAAGTAATGCCTTCTGTACACAGTGATTATGACATTCAGTTTATATTATAATTATCTGTGCTCTTGATATCAACATATACCTCTTAATGGAAGAGAATGTTAGAAAATATAACTGGAAAATATGGATTGCTAGTGGTGCTTGGGCGGGTTCCATCTTATTTACATATAATAACTTGTGGTACTACCTATTGTGTTAGTCTGCCCTCCCATGCCCGAGTTCTAGGAGCCTAGTGTAGACCATATGCACTCTCCCACTCCTGCTTCTCCATAACCAACACTATATTTACACCTAAGATGGGTTTAGATTATCCTTGCTGCTTGCTTCTTCCCTCGACCACTAGGTGGCAGCATCTACCAAAGTAAATCCTACTCATACATTTTAATCCTGATAAGTTATTTTTCTACAGAAAAGTCTGTTGAATTTAATATTCTACGACTGCATATATCCTGTCCCTCCATGCAAAACCTCCCTCAGAAAAGGTCAGCCTGAATTACCTTTCCCAAAAACATTACAACAAACCCTCTTACTTCAAACATTTAACTCCCCTTCACTGATACTTTTTCTGTTGTACTCACCTCTTCTGCTACTTCTCGCTCTGTTCACCCTATGGGCTCACTCTGCTCCCCTACCCTACCCACAATTCTCACCCGCCCAAGCACACCTTGCTTTATTCCTCCCTGACCCCTCCCTCCCTGCCTAATTATCCAATAGCACCTCCCCCACTTAATTCCTCCCACCTACAAGTCCTTCTTACTCTCTTCCATCTGCACACCACCCATATAATTATAGTCTCCTCCTCTTTTATTAAATTTCTATAAGAAAATCACTTTCTAAAACTTCTCTTCCTATTCAGTCTTTTCTTTTCCACAAACCTACATCTATATCTCTCCCTTCTGCTTCAATATGCTCTTTTTAAGTCATCACACCTTCCAAGTCCCATGCCTCCTCTCCCTTCTCCTAATTCCCTTATGCTTTGCTAACTCATATACCTTCAATGCTTAGCCACAATTACATACAAAGACAACTACGATACATACATACCTTCACACTCAAGCCTACTCCCATTTCCACTCTATCTCCTCATCTCTCATTCAGCCCAACACTCTTCACTTATTCCACCCTAAAATCCTCTCCTATAAAGTTGAGACACTGTCACCTACTCTATCCTTAAAACTACTAAATTTCATACCTAGTAAACTTGAATGGCTAAAGGATATTACCTTTAATAACCTAGTCCAAACTGGTGATATTCATCCTAACTCTGGTCCTACTCCCTCTTATTGCCAACACCCACCAGCTACCATCCCCTTCCTACCACAACACCCTAAAGATTTTCATAATAAATGCACAAAGTCTTAACAACAAAGTTCACCAAATTCAAGCTTGGTTAAGCCATAACCAATGTGACATCTTAGTCATCTCCAAAACCTGGCTCAAACCCTCCATCTCTGACTCTGAGATCCTACCCTCAGGATTACATAGTCTCAGAAATGACTGACTAAACAAAAAAGGTGGCGGGTTTGCCTTAGTTTACTCTAACCTCCTTTCGATAATTCCCCTCCAAATTCCAGTTACCCAACTCCAGCATACTGAACTAACTGCTGCACTACTAAAATTAAATAAACACAAAAATATCTGTATCATTGCCCCCTATATATCTCACCTGGTGATAATATCTCTACACTCGAAGAAATTCTCCTATGGGCTTCTACTAGAATTAACTACAAACATACATCCTAGGAGATGTAAATATTGACTGGAACAAAATTAATTGCCACTCTCCCACCCTAACCATTAACCTCTATAACTTCTCTCAGTTAATTTTCACCATCAACCGACCAAACAAAATAAATCCACCTGGATCCACCTTAGATTGGATCCTAGTCTCCAATCCTAAAAAAATAACCAACTCTGGCACTATTCCCAATACCATTAGCGACCACCTCCCTGCCTTTATACATCACTCAACCAGCCCTTTCCCACACTAGCATCAATACAGTCACACTCACAACATCACTAACTTCAACCCCACTACTTTTTCAAACATTTTCAAACAGATGAACTGGCAAATTCTAAACACCCTTCCGCTTGACAGAGCTATAGATTATTTTAGCTCTGTCTTCTTAGATATCCTAAACTCCCTTTCCCCCCTCTAAGAAACAAAAGGATAAAAACTAAAACAGTTCCTTGGCTATCCAAAAAGACAAAAAAGATAATGCACCAAAGAGATAAAATATGGAAACTTTACCAAAACAATAAACTGCCCACTACACTGCTGCAATATAAGCAGCCGCGTAACCTTGAAAAAAGCTAATCACCAAGGACAAAAAATCCTACTACATCAAACTCCAGTCCAATAACAATAAAACCCCCAAACTATTCTGGAATTCACTAAATGCTCTTCTCAATCCAGGCTCCAAAAATGACCCCTGTTCTGATCCAAGTAAATCCAACCTTGAACTAAGCTCAGAATTTAACTCATTCTTCATAGAAACTATTTCTAACCTCACCAAGACATTTCCTAACAATAACCCAACTTCCTTTCACTCTCCACTTTCTAACTCACCTAGTAACCCTCCCTCTCTGAGCTCAAACTCATCTCCACTAATTTTATACAAAAACTTTTGTCCAAACTTAAACCTTGCCCTAATGCTCCTGACAATATCCACTCCTCCTTCCTGAAATGTGCTGTTGATGGAATTACAATTCCAATCAGCATCATTATTAACAGATCCATAAAGGAATCATATGTCCCTAAATTCTGGCACTCAGCCAATATTCTTCCTCTTCACAAAGGAGGCAAAACACCAGTATCTCAAAGTTTTGCCCTATTGTTCTGTTCTCATCAATCTCCAAAATCTTAGAAAAATGCATCCACCTCCAACTTATGCTATTTCTGACCCTAAACAACCTTCTCACTCCCACCCAACATGGCCTCCCCCTAGGTCATAGCACTATAAATGCTCTACTCTCTTTCCTTGAAACTGTCAATCAAGCCCGAGATTCAGGACATTTAGTTTCTACCATTTTACTTGATCTGTCTAAAGCTTTTGATACTGTGTCCCACAAGCACCTTCTCTGTAATCTCCCTAACCTCCATCGCTCACCTAACACTTTATCCTGGTTCTCCAGTTATCTATCGGATAGATCACAGGCAGTCAAATGGAAGACCTCCATCTCTTCCTTCCTACCTACCCCAACTGGTGTACCACAGGGATCTATTCTCGGCACTATGCTTTTTAACATCTTCTTCAATAACATTCACACTGCTATTCCTGATGCCAAAATCATTCAATACGCAAACGAGTCAACCTTAGTCTGCTCTGCATCAAACCTCTCTGAATTGCTAAATAAAATCCAAATTACATTCTCAACAACTGAAAACTGGATGCGCCAAAACCACCTTTCTCTTAATGCAAATAAATCAAAGATTCTACTATTCCCTCCTACAAAGACCCTCTCCTATGACAAAAACAACTTCAAAGTCTATAGTCATACCAATTCACCTACAGAAGTGGTTCCTTTCGCTAAACTACTTGGCATTACCATTGATGAACACCTCAAATTTGATATCTATATTCAACAAAATATCAAGAAAACCCACCAAAAGCTAGGTATGCTGTACAGGAACAATCACTTTCTCTCCAACTATACTAGGCATACTCTGTCCACAACGTATCTTCTTCCTTCCTTACTATATGGGAGCCCCACTCCTAACCAATCTATCCTCCACTATCACCTCCAAACTAGAAAACTGCTATAACAAAATCTCTAAATTTGCCACTAACTCCAAAAATTATACCCATCATTGCCTTAGCCTACAATCCCTGAATTGGCTTGAATTCCCAGACTACCTAGACTACCTCCAACTCACCACTGCTCATAAACTCATATTTCACCCAACAAAATGTCCTGCTCTAACTAATCTCCTTCCCTCTTAAACACCCAGTAGAACTCTTAGATCTGAAGATCAGAATCTAATTTCTGTCCACAAACCTAAACATCCTGCTGGCCAACTTCTCCTCTCTTACTCACTAGGAAAAAAAAATAGAATTCCCTTCCATCTACTCTAAGATCTATACCAAACTCTGAAAACTTTAAAAGCCTGCTTTTCAAACACCTTTCCTCTAATTGAAAATGTACTTGCCTTCACTCTACCTAATCCATGCTAAGCGTTTTGCTCCCAGTGGATTCTCTCTCTAGTTCCTGGGCTCTCTATGCTCTTAATAACTCCTATAGCTACTCAGACATGACTCAACCTTGTAAATATTGTAAATAGCATCCCAGTTTAAATGTGTGTAAGTAAAGTGTATCAACTATTTATTTTTTCTGTCTTCTCTTCTTACTCATGTTCATTACATACATTGTTGCCAAACTTTATACATTAGAGTGTTTCCTCAAATGAAACTATATAACCCTCAACTCTATTCTCAATGAACTCTGTTAAATAGCATGACATCAAATGTGCTAATTTGTAACTTCTTTTGTATATTTTTATCTTGTATACTTATGTATCACTTATATATTAACTGTATTATGCATCTTGGAGCTTTTCTCCCTGGGCCTCTACTGAAAATGGGTCATTTCAGCCCAGTGGCCTTCCCTGGTAATCAAACTGGAAATAAATAAATAAATAAATAAATAAATGCTGTAACACTTTTCAAAGATACTTTCTTATGATACAGAGAGGAGAAATGTAAGGATTTATGGAGTTCCTCTTAATGACCCATCAAACATAATTTTAAAGCTGTTGTAGGAAATTGGGTTTACCTGCAAATTACATTTCCTGCAGACAAAGCAATTAAGAAACAACTAAATGAAGTCTAATTCTATGCAAGCAACATGAACTGTCATTTTATCACTATGAACTTGTTTGCCTTGAATAGTTGATATTTGCTTATAACATGAGAAATTAAGTCTTTGCAGTTGTCCATGCTTTATACAACCTAAACATCTACCAAAATGGAGAAGGGCAATTTAACATTAGTACATATACATCATTAAGTATTTTAAGAAATGTCTGCTAAAAAAAATAATATGTAAATCTTCTTTGCTTGCTTTGCTGTTATTGCTATTAAATTATATATAATGCAAACATTGTAAAAACAAGACACAATTATACAAGAAATCACAACTTATTAGATAAATATTTTGAGAATAAAGCCATAGCATCATAAAATGATTGTTTAGCTTCCTGGTATCAGACAATTCAAAGTTTCATAGTGAGTTACTAGGTATTTGATCCAACACACCATTAAGGAGCCTAGTCCAGATTTCCTAATTGCCCTGCAGCACTGTCTGGTTAAGCAACTTGTTATGAGTCATGCAGGATCATAGGAAATTAGGATCATAGGAAGTTACTAGGCTATTGGCCCTGAGGCCCTTAAAAGCCTAGCCAAGAATTTAGCCCATGTTTAGACAAATCAGCACACAAAGCCCCCATCCAGGAGGGACACAGGTGGAATCCCAGGGGTGTATTTCCTGTTTCCCATCCAGTTATCCAGGTTGCGCTTATAAAGGGATAATGAGGTACTTTGCTTGACACAGAGAGGGAGTCTATTCTACAGATGAGGGAGTCTCTGGGACACAGATCTGTTCCACCAATTCCTATTGATGTCACAGACCATGTTGAGATCACATGTGTGGGTTACTCGAGTGGATCTTGATTTGTGGATATGCAGCAGTCCCATAAATGCGGGGACTGAAATTGCTTTGTATGCCAGACAGAGGTCATATCTGAGGAGTCTGTATGAAACTGAGTATGCAAATGGATGCTGAGAGAATCAAACCTCTAGCACTGACTGTTGTTATGTGGTCGTTTATCCATTATTCAGGTCATTGGCAGTATCACGTGTGGGATAATACTGTGCCAGTTTGGAAGTTGTATATCTATAATGACACCAACAGTGTAGAGGTATATCAAACAAATTAAGGAAATACTGAACAGGGCTTAAGTCAAAAATCTTATCAGACAGAGTGTATATACGGAAGCAAAGTACACTGTCAAAAGATTCAAATATAGTGTAGAACATATGCTAATTTTCTCCATTAAGTCAGTGGTTTGCAAAGATATCCTTCAACAGGTGGCGACGAGTGACCCCCAAACTAATTAAGGACTGTGCATGTTCTATAGCTTGGTATTATAGACTGAAGGCATAGTTTACTTAGATTTTGGTTTGCACTGAAGAACATGATACTAATCTTTTTAAAGCACATTTTACAACATTTTGAAACATACAAAATTAAAATATGATAAGAAATGTAAAAATATCCTGATGTATTAAAATAGTGCAGAACACCTATACATACATATATATGTATATATATATATATATATATATATATATATACAGACATATATGTATAGAAATACATATATATGAATTCCCCTTCACAAGCTCGAAGTTTCAAAACTTCGAACTGCAAATAGTCGAGACCATAAGATCGAAGTTTTGAAACTTCGAACATTTTTAATGGAGATTGCTGTACACTGTAGTGCAATCTTTGAGTTGGTAGATTTATTTAGCAGGATGTGCGGAGGGAGCAGAGGGGATTGCCCCACTGCAAAAAAATATATGTTTCAACATTTTTTTATTAGTATTTTGAAGTTTCCTAACTTCGATCTTATGGCCTCAACCATTTGCAGTTGGAAACTTCAAGCTTGTGAAGTAGATCCATATATATATATATATATATATATATATATATATATATATATATATATATATATATATATAGATATATATATTTTTTTTTTTTCAATTTGAGTGGAGTTAAGTGTTGTATTAATAAACAGCGTCTACAAAATATGCATTATTGTAATTTCAGATGTAAAATTATATTCATACTTAAAAATTTACAAATAATAGTAAGAAGTGAGTTAGTCCCTGATGAAATCATACTTGAGTTGAGTAAATATTGAAAATATATTTTCATAAATTTTTTGACCCACATTTGCTCTGTTTAGCTATAAGATAATAAATACTTAAAGAAATGAATAAATAAATACATGCTATGTAAAACTTATAATGAACTGCAAAGTGGTTTGTTACTCTTTCTTACTTCTCTGGTACTTATTGTCCATACTTACAGTACTACTTGGGGAAAAACAAGTCATTTGAATGAAGTTACTCATATTCATTAGAGTAAACTATAACTGGATAATTGACTTTTGCAAACAAAGCAATAGGGAATTTGCAACATATAAATTATTTAAAGGGAAGGATGAACGCATTACTTCTGCAAACATTTGCCATAAGTAACATGCAACTTGTATCTTGTTTTCCTAACATGTGGCATGAATGTCTTTACTAAATACCACAAAGGACTTTAAAATAATTACATTTGTCTATATTTTTCCTAAATGGAGTTAAATGCAAAGCTAAACTCTGCATTAAGTAATTGGAAATACAAAGGTATTTTTTTCTGAGTGTAATGGCACAATGACAGTTAACCTAGTATCACTGTATGTATGATGAAAAACAAGATATTGGTGATAATATTTCTTTCACTCCATCTGCTCAGTTGTTAACAGACTTCTACTTGAAACAAAATGCAGAAAAGTAAAAGTAAAATTAGAAGGAAGATTCATATTGCCTCTATGTTTTTAATAGCATTTGATTCTGTTTATGTGATGGCTAAACCAATGTGTCAGATGAAGAGCACAAGAAGCAATGGTTTTACAAGGAGAGGTGATGCTATTATTGGTGGGATCTTCCCAATTCACAGTGGAATGATCTATCAAGATATTTCTTTCTCTGAGCAGCCTGACAGCATGCACTGTGCAACGTAAGGATTCTAGCTATAACTTCTGTTAAATAACTTAACTAATTGCTGATGCAGTAGTCAGAGAAAAAAAATAATGTTATGAATCTGCATCTTTGATATTAAAATATTTATTTATTAATCAAGTAGAATGTTGCAGTTGATTTCTTTAACCAGCTATACATGCTATATCATGATATATTTCAGTAATACATCCCATGTTTATAGCAACTTAAGTTACGTCATGCAATATTTTATATATGCAAACTAGTTTTATATAACTTAGTTACTGTTAGATTATTGTATCTACAAACATAATGAAGAAATGGAAGGTAGAATTAAATACAAACAATAACACCTTACACATTACTTTTTATGAGCCTATTGTTGTAAAGAAGTTGAAGTTGTGGATGAAGGTTGTGATGAAAACCTGAAAGGCAGCATCACTCTACCATCACCTGGAAGAATACACGACAGCTGATTATTGATAAAGGTTCATATATGGTTTTACCAAACCTACAGACACAGTCCCTACTGACAAGCATAATGTTTTACTCTATGAATATTTCATTCTTAGTTCATGAACACTTGCTAGGAAAGGCTTTCACTTATATGTGAATTGCACTTTTCCATGAATCTCACTTCTGACACCACAAGACAAGCTCTTTTTGTAACCCAAGTTACAGAAACAAGAAAAAAAATCAGTCAACCATTTGTATTTTTTCATACTAAAATTGTCCAAGGCATTAGAAAATCATTTAACTGTATTGACAGCGTTTGAACTAAGTATACATTATGTACATGTTTACCTCTAATAAAATGAGCAGGTGATCTGTTTGGGAAATCAGAATGAGAATGTGACTGGATTCACACATTTGTTAGTTCATATTATCACAGTAAAGTGACAGACTGGCATTTCCATGCTCTTCAATCACATAAATTCCCCTAGCTACATCTTCCTTTAGACATAAGCATGCAACCAGACTATAAATCTCAGCACAATAACTTTAATGATAAGTCAGGTGCATCACACTGTGAAAGTATACAAGAACTGATGTCAGGTATTATTAAAATAAAACTTATTAATGAAAACCTCATTAACACAATGAGCATGCACTTTGATTCTTTTTAGTAAAATTAAAAAAATGAAATAAAAAAAAATAATAATACAGTAAATTATTGAGCAGTCCCAGTCAAATGAAGTATTAATGAAATTGCCTGGCAGTAGTAAATGTTATAGTGCCTAAAATAGCAAACAAAGAAAAATGTTTGATAAACTGATTTTTTTACTTGTACATTATTTTAATAATACAATTGACTGACAATAATGTACAGCATATTATCTAAAGCAGTAATAAAAAATAAAATAGTTAATCCTTTTTTTCATTTATTGTTGAATATTTGAACAGCCTTCATACAATAACTTATTTTGCATTTCATACTAAATTATCTTATTAATAATTATTGATAACATATGAAAGAAGAGTATACTTTAAGATGGAGACCCTTCCTTATTAATAAATGCACAGGAATTTTCAAGAATGTACATAGGACTATTGCAGGCAACTTATGATGTCTCTTTTCAGAAAGAAAAGGGTCTATAACAGAATGATACGTTGCAGATTGGGAAATATGAGGCTCCTAGTGGTAAACATCACAGAAGTAGTCAAAAGAATAAAGTTGTACCTTTACAATGTAAAAAAAAAAGGAAATAGATTTGTCTTGTGAATATGTATGTGTGTCTGCAGACATACAAGCATGTTTGACTTATACAATGGGAAGGAACTAAATGATCACTCAGTTTGGAGAAGAATATAATGAGAAAATGCTGACAGACAGGAATCATTACTCGAAAAAAAAAAGAAACATTATCCATCTATGAAGATCACTAGTAAGCACACTATTCTTTAATCACACAGCATGGTGTCATAGTTCTCCATTTCTACAAAGGTGTAGACAGTATGAGGTGATACAAACAAAGGCAAATGAACAATTGTATGCCCTACATAAAAGGGAAATGAAAAGAAATACTTGAAAAATTTAATTTGCACACCCAAAAGGAAAGAAAAAAATGAATAACTGGAGGAAGAAATGAATTAATTAAGGACGGCAGGGATTATACACATTTTTGATGGTATTACTACTTTGGAGACTACATGCCTAGAGATGACTTGCAATTGATTTTCACACCTAAGACTTGCATTCTTAGCCCTGTCACTGATTTGATTCCTTCTTTCTGATCTAGCTGGTTAGTTCCTACTGTACTCAATACGGCTGCAGAAAAGCCTCACTGTCTTAGACCATAACTCTGGTTACACTTCTATTTTACTGAAGTCACATTTGCTGTTAGCCAATAATATATAGTGTCAAACTGTAGATGCCTTATAGTTTTGAAAGCAACAAGAAAGAAAAAAACAACATGACTATAATGTCTGATGTGGAAACATTTTATTAATCCTCATTACATGCAACTCTCCTAACAGATATGCAAAGACACCCAGTTAAATACTAGTGTTCTTGCCCTAAAGCATGCATCTGTGTCTACAGCAGGAATGCCACAGCTCATTTCAACCTAAAGTCGACTAAATATTAGCACTGTCCTTCATTCTAAGAAAGGAGAGCTATTCCCAACTATTTTTTTTGTGTGTGTGTGTTTGATCTGCCTGGCCTCCAGGACCTGTTCTTGTAAATAGGGTGTGAGTAGCAAGTTCAGTTGTCATTCTTTTGTATCTCTGAAAGTTACATGATCTTTTATTATTTGTGTTTGCTTCACAGGAATTGACTAAAATCTGTGCGCATGTTTGTATGTATGTTTATGTGACTGTTTATGTACCTATATTCGCACACACACACACACACACACACACACACACACATATATATGTATATATATATATATATATATATATATATATATATATATATATATATATATATATATATATATAGGTCTACTTCAGATGATCGAAGTTTTAAAACTTCAAATTTCATATGGCCGAGACCATATGACTAAAGTTTCAAAACTCTGAACACCTGAAATAATAATAAAGGCAAAACAAAAAAAAAATATTCTGGATGTGTTTGCAGGGGGGCAAGCCCCACTGCACCCCCCCCCCACACTACCTGCTATTTAAATATACCAACTCCAAGATCACACTACAGTGAGGAAAAGGGAAAATTTCCTGTTCTGCGCTGAACGGAGATCTCTGTTCAGAATGTTCAAAGTTTTAAAACTCCATCATATGGTCTTGGCCATATAAAAGTTGGAATTTTAAAACTTCGATCATCTGAAGGGGACCCATATAAAAGTCTGACATTTGAAATTTAGCCCATACATATATGTATCATGTTCCAAAAGAGTGGCAAACTGGGAGGATGTATGAAATCTGGTTTCATGCATTCACAGATCTTCTTTCTGTTATTATTTTTTTCTAGCTATTCAACAGAGTATTTTTTAAATGATCATATGCCAATTGTATAGTTCTTGCATAGATAATTTTAAAGTTGCTATAAATATTTTGAGTCAATCAGAAAAGTCATTCTGTTTTATATGTTCATTAAACTGTGGCCAAAATGCAAAATTCAAGATTTTGAAGAAACACTGACTACAAAACAATGATATCTGAGCTGTTATGGTGCTGATTACTGTAGCCAAGAATATAGTGTTTGATTTCTTCCATCTCTCTGTCTACTCTGTGGCTTTGAGGAAGTCAGTTAATCAGAGTGTTTACCTGGGTCATCTCTGTAAAGGAACACTTTGTTTTATCTATTTGTTAAACAGGTAAGCCCACCCCAGAAAGTCTACTTTCTTCTACAATTTCTGAAGAAAATGAGGCATTTAAAATAAACTCAGGGAAAGAGCAGAAAGGATGCCTAAATTACAAAAGTCTAAATGAGGTCTAATTCTGACATTATCATACTTACAAGGAATAATTTCTCCACGCAGGCACTCTAGAAATCTGACTTAGAGTGGAATGTTTGAGTTAAAATTTGCAGAAATTTAAATAAAACACAAACCGTGTGCATGATTTCTATAGATGATGAGACTGGATATTATCTCTCGCTCAAGTAATCTTTTATTGAAGTGAAAATTTTCAGAATATTTCATCATCAAAACTGTGTGAGTGCATATGTGTTAAATCTTAGTAATGAAGCTCTTACACATTTGAATGCTAGAGCCTTGTGTCTGCGATTGAGACAGATTTGCAGTGATAGGTGTATGTATGTTGTCTGAGTGAGAGGTTAGTTAATAAAGAGCTGTGTGTGTGTGTGTGTGTGTGTGTGTGTGTGTGTGTGTGTGTGTGTGTGTGTGTGTGTGTGTGTGTGTGAGTGTGTGTGTGTGTGTGTGTGTGTGTGTGTGTGTGTGTGTGTGTGTGTGTGTGTGTGTGTGTGTGTGTGTGTGAGATCAGTGAGTTAAAATGTGTCACTGTGAAGTTGTATGATAGTAGAGTTATGGAATTCCTTCTTTTACTCATCACAGCTGTTTGATCTAAACATACATTAAGTTGCATGGGGTGTGAGCACTTATTTTACTTATTTAGTATGAGGTGTCAAAGGGGCAGCCACAGTGGTGCAGCGGTTAGCATTGTCACCTCACAACAAGAGGTTCTCCAGTTCGATCCTCGGGTGGGGTGCCTTCTGTGAGGAGTCTGCATGTCCTCCCTGTGGTCACATGGGTTTCCTCCAGGTGCTCCAGTTTCCTCCCACATCCCAAAGACATGCTGTAGGTGGATTGGGCACTCTAAATTGGCCCTAGGTGTGCATGCTTGCGTGTTTGTGTGCCTTCTGTGGAAGGTTGGGCACCAGGCTGGCAACTCAACACTGTAAAACTACACTGCCAATCATGAGTGGACAGGTGATCCACTGTGGCAGCCCCTAACCAGGAAAAAGCCAGAAGAAGAAGTATGAGGTGTCAAGGGAAGGTGCTTTCATATTGATGATGTTAGTTGAAATCTGTTTCATGCAAATGATATAGGCTTTATAAGACCACTTCACAGGACATACTAATTAAAACTTTTCCCAGCTCAAAAAAAAAGAAAAATCATTTGAAAATCAGAAGGTTCCACAGTTCCAAAACATTATGGTCATAGGTTCATAGGTTCATAGGTTCATACTAGGCTATCTGCCCGAGGGCATTTACAAGCCTAGCCCATAGTTTTGTGGCTTACGCCACCCCTTTAGTATGGGGAACTATACCCATTATTTTGCTGTGCCTCTGTTGAGCAGTGACACTGAGGTAATCCCTGGGGTATATCTGCGATCTCCCATCCATTGGTCAAGATTTCTCTTGAACAAGGCCAGCGAGGTGCTCTGCCTCACATATACCGGGATTTTATTTCACAGCATAGGGAGTCTTTGGGTGATGAATCTATCCCTCCAGCGCGTCCTATTAATAGCCGTGTCGAGGTTTAAGTCTCCCGCCCTTGTGGCTCTGACGGATCTAGATTTTTTGAGGTGAAGCATATTCATCAAATCTGGGTTTGACATGGCCTTGTATGTTAGGCAAAGGTCACCTCTGAGCAAGCGGTAATCATTGGAGATCTTCTTGATTTTCTTTTGCTTAGAATTCATACAAATGCAAATGATTATATCAGAAATATAGCAATTGATATATGGATATAAAACAATAAATTACAGTCATGCAGCAAGATATTCAAACTAAGAAACAAGTTCTAATTTTTACCATTAAAGCCATCAGTCAATATTATAACTCCTAGGAAGTTTTGTATCAAATATTTGGGTCTATATTAGATCACTGAATGCTTAAAAAAGCAAACGGTGATTAATCAACCCTATGTAAGCGAAAGCTTACAATCTTGAACGGTCAGAACAGCGATTTTTTTCCCAGGGAAAAAAATCGCTGTTCCAAAACACATACACACAACACAAGCACACCAAACAAACAGCAATCCACACACATACACCTAAAATCTGACACCTAACCCTACACTAAACTATACACACACCACTAACTATCCACTTACCTTAACCTAAACCCTAACCCTAAGGTCCATCACTATCACACACTCACCTTACCCGCTCCCTAACTCTAACTCACCTAACCCGCTCTAACCCTCACGTCCACACAATCGCACACATACCTAACCCGCGCCCTAACCGTAACTCACCTAACCTGCCCTAACACTCACATCCACACAATCGCACACTTACCTGAACCCGACCCGTAATTTTCCACCACAGCACTGAAAATACCGAAGCAACAGAAACAGACAACCAAATTCTTTCCCTAGGAAAAAATTTGGGTTTCTGTTGCTTCGATATTTTAAGCTTTTGCTTACATCGGGTCGATCAATCACCGTTCGCTTTTTAAGCATTCGGTGATCTAATATAGACTCAAATATTTTAAGTTTTTTATCAAATATTTTAGTTAAGATCTAATAACATTACTCTCAGCCATCTATGATATACTAATTCACATACAAAATAAGCTATTCCCTTTACAAAAACAATTATTTGAAATAATAAAAATAATAATGATGAAAAGCACCACACTTAACACTAGAGCTAAAATTAAAAGCAGATGGAAAAGGGACATTAACAGACTGTTTAAAAACACAACTTTCAAAGGTTAAGGAAAAGTACCAGGGTAAACACCAGTAAAGCAAAAGTGACCTAACTATGCAATCTGCAAACCAGTCTATTCAAGGAACTAAAAAGGCCATTAGTAACATAAGTTCCACTAAAATATTTCTGAAAGCAAACCTTGCTTTTTGAGCACAGGACCTCAAAATATTAATGGACTGAAAGATAACATATCCTCCCATTCTGTCTTCCACCTCACAAACTGACTACATGAATATATTTCCTATCCCCTATCTTGTCTTAAACATTTTCTCAAAAGATATTCATGAACTACGAAACAAAATATCTACCATTATATTACAGACTTCTTCTTATTACACCCTAAATTGTTAAGAATAGGTACTGCAACTCTATGCTGCCCATTAAAGCATATATTTTAATCTCAGCTTCAGTATCACAACCATTCTGCTCAGTTTTGAACACTCATTAATACTGACCCTACCCAGTATAACCTCCCACGGCATCCATTGAGCACTGCTCAGTTATCAACTAATTTTTCTTGCCAAAATTCTGGGAAAGATAATCACAAACTATTCAGGACTGTGATATGTTCACAATCAGCAAGCATTCAGGCATAACCCACGAACAGTAATGTGAACTTTCTTTAACCAAATCAGTATCAATTCAGAAAAGGGCAACTCACAGGTAGCATCGTGAATATGCCCTTGAAAGCGTGGACCACACACTAGTACTTCAATAGCTGGACAGGACTGCATTTGCTTAAGAAGTAGTTTAATGATGCCAAAACCACCTCTACAAAAGGCCTTTGAGGCCTACCCTGAAGATGTTATGTCAGAGACATGCTATGCAGAAAATGGAGTCCAACAGTGTTTAGTGCTGAGATCTCTATCTCCTCATTTTATCACTAGTCTACCTTACCATCTCCCAGATATCAACCACACAATATATGCATACTTATATTGTGTTTACAAGAGGACATAGATCACCCATGCATTATATAAATATTTACAAGAGGATTTTCCAAGATGTGTAATTCACAAACATCTAACAATCAAATGGTTAAGTTCAAAATTTTGCTGTCATGATATTAAGTACTCAGATAGACTCACTAAAGTTCAGTTTCTTAATAATAAAAATTCAGAAAGAATTTTCATATTCTCAGCTGAGCTACTAAAGTATCTGGAGATTGTTTTAGATATGTTATCAAATGGCAGACATGTAGAGCAGTGGGCTGGCCAAATAGTAAAGTGAGTAGACACAGCCTATAGAAACTCCCAGGTTTATATCACATGCTCAAAATGTGAAAACATCGAACCTGAAACCCCGAAAGTGTAAAACTCCGAAAGCTGAGAACAGTGATTTTTTTTCCCTGGGGAAAAAAATTGCTGTCCCAGCACAAAATATGAAACACACAAACACTACAAACCATTTCTAATGTGGGGGGCAAACCCCCAACGTCGGGGGCTGTGCCTCCCACATCCCCCTACTTAAATATACCAACTCCGAGATTGCACCATAGTGGAGGAAATAGCGAAGCCGCAGAAATGGTCCACCGAATTCTTTCCTTAGGAAAGAATTCAATGTTCTGTGGCTTTGTTGTCGTCAGTCTTCGAGGTTTTGGGTTTGATATTATAACATTTGAAGTTTTGCAACTTCGATGTTATGATATAGACCTGAATCTCCCACCTGTTTACTGCTGAATCTTGAGTATTAATAAGTAAAACTGGCCTCATTCCACACTTCTGATATGGTCTACAACTAATCTGTCAAATTTCCCAACAAAACGCTGCTAGCCTACCAAAAGCTGGGAACAAAATTCTGATATCAATTCCTTTGCAATATAAGAGATAATACCAGTATAATACTGTAAAGAAAAGTAAGAGGCTACATGTTAAGAAAGGAGAATTTTTTTTTCTAAATATGATAACCTGCAAGTTATTAAATGAGAGCTTCTGCTCATCTGTAAAAATACAGTATTACTCAGAAGCCCCAGGATACCTTAAGATGTCAAGACACTCTAAGGCTATAAGGATCTCAATATACAAGAAGAAAACTGCCCTTGTAGCATGAAGTAGTCTTCAAGGAGAAATACAGAAAAGAAGTGCAGGTTTAAGGAGCCGGTGCCTAAGCTATCCTAAGAAAAATCACACTATACTCATCAACATGGAATTGTAATGCTACACAGACACAGTTACATAACTGATATAACTAGCTAAATAAGGATGATAGAACTGAGATTTTGTGCAATTAGCAATAATGCAAAATCACAAATTTTAGTAACTACTGAACTGTAGTGTTCATAATATCCATGTGCAAAATGCAGTGATTTGGGTAACTTACATTTGTGAAAAAGCACAAGCAAATGTAGTCATTAAACTGTAAATGCTGATTATAATGCAACCTGAATGCAAATGTTGTTTTGAAATGAAACTTGGATGGTAATCTGATCAAAATGTTAAGCAAAATAAAATGATATATCGAAAGGGCAAGTAAATACTACTGTAGTTTAAAACATCAAGCACTTCTACTCTCTTCTTTCACAAGAGACACTTCTTCAGAACCGAATAAATCTTGTTCAAAATGAATGTCTAATTTGCAGAAAAAAAAAGTAACATATTTCATGTGTCTTAAACATTCATACCAACACAAACAATATGAATACAGTTTTATAGTAATGTAACATTTTAAAACACTATTTCTACTGTATGCTGAACAATAAACAAGACTCATATTTAAGAGTGCTTAAAAATTGCATCAAATTAACTGCAGGGAGGACTTTGAAATGGTGTTCGCACACACAGTCATGCAACCCTTAAAGATTTTAGCTTAAAAGCACATTTGATATTAGTTTGGTTATTTAAATCTGAGAACAATTATCCTCCTGTTTCAGTTGTTAATGTAACACATACTTTCCAAGCGCACAGCTGTAATCTCCACCTGTGATATTAGCATTTGTCTTTTTAAATAGACTGAATAAAAAGATCGTTGTCATATATCTATATTCTTTTGCCTGCTTTCTCATAACCTTACCTACCCAGAAGCTATTTTATCCAGAGCACACACACACACACACACACATATATATATATATATATATATATATATATATATATATATATATATATATATATGCTGTACTGATGGTGTTACAAGTGTAATAGTTTTTCACTTGCATTGTTTCAATCACTTAGAAAACCTAAATATAAGTTTATTTATGAATCAGTCTACTGTAGTGACAGAAAGCAGACAACCATTAGGACTTCTGAGAAAATGTCAGTGCTAGTTTAGCTGGTATAGTGCTCCAACAGACTTTTAAAGTTGACACCCTTTCTGAAAACAAACACCAGAGCTTCACCCACTGACTTGAATATGTCATCATATGTTCCAGACATGTATGCCAAGAAATTCATCTCTCAAGTGAAACTCAAGAGGTGAATCTTGGCATCCATGTTGATAACACATAATAACTGACTATGATCAGTGAGACCCAATCTTAACTCTTTGTACCACATAGAATTTTATCTACTCCACATACTACCAGTTGCACACACAAAAAAGAACAGCCATTAAAGTACCTAGGAGGTTCTTTTGCACAGACAGTAAATAAATATAAGTGCAGGAAAAAGTCCGGGCCACTTTTTAAATACTGCCCTAATTTAAATAATTTACTTATAAAATGCTGTCTGTAAACTTCCACAGATATATAAAGGAAACTATTCAGGGATAGCTTACAGTGAAAGAGTGTCCATACCATGTTACCCAACTGTAAGAGCACTTAGCAGGTGTGTAACAATTGTTACACATCTCTGACATTGCTGTTATGGTCGGGTCTCACTCTACAATAGACCATAACAGGTTTATCTTTTCTCTCAATTTTTGAGTGTAATCATGGTGTTCTTTGCACTACAGTCTTTACACTCTAATGACATTAATTTCACAAGATAGTAACTTTTAAAAACACAAGTAACTGTAAAAATATGTTTATTAAAAGGGTCATTCGTAACTAGACTTGATGCTATGAAATTTCTGTGCATGTGAATGACTGGAAACATCAGCTATTTTGAGTGGTAAGGTATACTATCAAAATAATGAAAAATGTTCAGCCAATTATGCTTCAGCAGTTCATGTACCATTTACAGTTGATTTTGCAAACATTTAATCAAGATCTTGGAGATTAAAAAGATGCTGCTGGTATTGGAGTCAGCCAGCTTGAGGGATACAGCGTTACATATATGAGGTAGATACCTACAATACAATTGCATACCCCCTCCACACACACACACACACACACACACACACACACACACACACACACACACACTTGATGATAGCTTAACAAATCAGAGGGGTGTAGAGTTTAAAAAGAACCCTTTACATGAGCAACGTATGGAAAGGGTTCTCTTTAAAATCTACACCCCTCTGACTTTTAAAGAGAACTCTTTGCATGGGAAACATATTGTTGCATGTATTATGACTCTTGCCTATATCCAATGGATGTCGAACCTGCTTCCCCTTCTTAACTTGCAACAAAATAAACAACAAATGAAACTAGACTACATTGTACTGCATACATCTGTGCAAGTCAGTTCATGCCTTATCTACTTTTTTAGTTTTCACTTAGCTACCTCTTCATCATTTACCCATGCAACTAAATAAAATATATGAAATATATCTCATAATCCAGGGCTCTATAATAATCCAGTTTTAAGTTAAGTATACACTATCAACATATGTACCAATACATGAAATACATGGTTTACTATCATAACACTGTAGTGTACTTTGTTGACTGGTAGTACATCAAAGTACAGTTTCAAAGGGGCTAAAAATTGAATGTAAATGTAGTGAACCTGCATCACTGAACACCAAACAGCACATGAAATCCAACTGTCACATTTTCATAACAGGAGATTTTGAATCATTGGTATTAACATGGTTTAAAATGGGGACATGAAATCATTTTCACTTTCGACAATAAGATTCGGTGACGTGAATAAACAAACAAGTGCACTTCAGGTTATGATAGTAAACCAAAATGCACTGTCTGTATAGGCACCTTTATGTGCAGTACATTATTTCTGGTTAGAAGGGAGACAGACATGAAGAAAAAGGTACATATAACAGGTAAGAGCAGCAGTCTGAGGTTATTGTATGTGATTATGTAATTAGTCCTGCTACATTTGGTTATGGCAGATGTCAGAATGATACATAAGATCTTTGTATCCCCTTCTAGCTATGTAAATATATAGATGTATAAGTGGTTTTCTGACAATATAGGGTATGTGATGTATCAAAATAATCTAGGAGGCTCTTTAGACGTAGTTCACCTTCTGTCTATATGAAAAGAGCTCTAAAGCAAGTTGTTATGGCAGGATGTACACAGCTTTATGAGCCAACTATCTTTCCTGGTAACTTACTTTTCAGCTCTTTAGGATTCAGTAAGTATGATAAATTTCATGTGTGCCTAATATATTGCCAGATTATGTATGTCTATGAAAAATTTTTATCATGTGAAAACACCCTCTGTCTTTTCTTAAGATTTGGATTTAGCTTTTTTGAAAGGCTCTTGGGTATGTTGTTTACAATTGAGGAGATCCAAGAAAACCCAAGTATACTTCCAAATATTACCTTTGGATTTGGAGCTTTTGACTCTTGTACAACTGTTTCTGGAGCTCTTGAGGGTACGATGAGATTACTTAGTGGTCAAAAGACTACAATTCCTAACTATTGCTGTGACATGAATTCCTCAGCCAAAGTTATCCTTGGAGATGCATCGTCAATGACAACAATACCAATGGCAAAGCTCTTGGGAGTCTACAGATATCCTCAGGTAACTATGAGCTGATCCATGATTCTTTATTAATTCCTTCTGTATATAAGATTTATTGGGAAACTACACTGTCTTCTTTTAAGATCATTTAATGACTGCAAGATACAGCACACTTGGCACCCCAGTTATTATTGAAATTGTAAGGAAATACAATATTTATCAGAGTAGCATACTAAGGTATTTGGGAAAGAATATGAAATGCACAAAGGTTAGAAGTGAAGAAATAAACATGCCTTGATAATAATAATTTCAAATAGGAATATCCGTTAATTGTGTCTCATTAATGTAAAAGAGAGTGGGAGAAAGATACACTCAATCAGTCCCTGATGACTTTTAACAGCTGAAAATTTCATTAAACAGCTAAATGTATGTATTTAAAGTAGACGCATGACAAAGCTATCATCTGGGAGGTTTTTCTCCCAAATTCTTTGCCATCTAAATACTGTAGTTTACTGCAGGTCTGCAGATTTAAACACATAGGATCTCAAGGGCTTATGGATGTAACCCACCCCCTGTTACGGTACTCTTGTCATTTACCTTTTAGTTGAATGAAGAACTAAATATCTACCAATAAATTTCTGTTTTTCTGTCAGTATGATCTACAAAACACTAAACTGTGTAAACTGATGCACTTTGAAACATATAAGAAATAGAAAATCAACCAAAATTTCAAAAGAATTATTAATATTTGGGGGTATAGCTTGAGCTTCATTGTTAGAGTAGCTTAATTCTAGAAGAGTTGTCTGTGTTGCCACTTTTATTTATTGTTAGAGAGTTTTGTCCAAGGAGGTTAAGTGACAAGGGAAAGAATGCAGTACTTAGAAAGTATCAGGAAGTAAGATCAGAAAGTGAATTAATAGTAGCCCAGTTACGGTGAATATGTTTGTAAGAAACATGTGTGACCTACAAAACTGGATGGCAGCCCATAACTGAAATGGATTGGATGAAATTTGAGTGGCAGAAAATAAAAAGAAAGATAGTTTCAAATGACCATTGCATGCAACAGCTGAAATAAGTCATAGGTTTTGCCAAAAAAAGAAAGATGATAAGGGAAACAAATAATCTTGAAAGAGCAATAAGAGGAGAACCAGACCCCAAAGTCAGTAGAGTGGAACTGCATCATGAAGAAATTTATGAAGATGAACTGGAAGAGAAACTGAAGGTGCCAAATATTGTGGATATAATGCAGGAGCAAGCACGTATGGACAAGAAACAGTCTATGGAGAGATGCTACCTGCTTGTTGTTTTGTGCTACCTCAACTTAACTCCTTCCCACCAAAGAAGCACATACCAAAAAATTCAACAAATTAAAATGCAAAGAATGTCTGTGTTGGATGTTAAATTACTCTTACAGTATTCACTGCAGCTTTATAACAGAGGTCAGCTACCAAATGAAGTGAGAGCACACCTTTGAGAGTGAGTCCAGCTTGATCACCTATCTAGTTATACCTATTGTCTTACAACCAGGACTGAAGCATTGATTTATTGATTTGGCAACTCTATAAGTGTTCTATGAGAATGAATTACCATGCATGAGGGGGAGAGATCAGACTGAGTTTGGGAAAACACAAGGAATGGGTGATACAGAGTTACAGGAGTTGAAATTGTGCTGACTGGCAATCCACTGGAGTTACTGCATGAAAGACAGGTAAGGAAAAAAGCAAGAAAAGGAGCCTAAAGGGGGAATTAAATCTGTAGAGGTGGATGTTGAGAAGGATAAGGAGAACAATAACATAAGGATGAAGATTATCATAGTAAGAAGAAAGCTATGTAAATGGGCAGCTAAGTGCAGCAGTGAGTTAGGAAAAGCATTGAAAGGAAGGTGAAGGAAGAATAAAGTAGAATTCTGCAACTAGCCGTAAAGAGGTGGATAAACATGTACAGCTGCTAAGGATACAGTGGCTGATAATGAGGACTGTAATTTTACTACTGTCTCTAAAGCTGATAATAAACCAGAAACAAAAGAGTACTATGAAAAATACAACTAAAGCGTACTTTACTTATGATGGATGATACTGCAGAGGAATGGTGAAATTAAATCTGTGAAGACCACAGAAAGGCAATCCTACTACATCCCCCAAGCTTAAATATACCAACTCTGAGACTGCCATACCTTGGGGAAAGGGAATATTCTGAGAAATAGCATGTTGGATTTAGAATATGTAAATCCATTCTTTTGGACAGTCAGTCTCTGTATTTTGGGACTCGCTGTAATGGTCACCATTACAAATGGTTTTCATATCTGCATCCTTCCTTAACCTTCTGTATCCATGCCGACAAAATAACTATGAAAGGGATATCCTAATTAAAATTATGTTACAGGAGGCCGCATACATGTTTTCCTACTCTTCAACAGCTATAGCAAAAAATGTATTTCTCCCAAATCTAGAATTTGACTTACAGTTTTTAGCTTTTCACTTAGTGAATTAGTGCATATGTATTAGCAAGAGGTAAGGGGGTGCAGTGCTTCTTGCCCCCCCATAAAAAAATGTTTTCTTTTGTTTTATGTTTGACAGTTTTTGCATGTGCCAAGATTCCTTTTCAGCACATGCTTAGTAGAGTGTCAATATACCTAATGTTGATCATTTGGTGTTGACATTATACATGTTGACAGCAGTGTTGTTTGATGAAGTTAAATATATACATATATATTTATCAGTTCATAATGAATAATTTCCAGTGAGTTTCATTAAAATAGAAAACACTGAGCAAACTCAATGGTGTTTATCATTAGTAGTCACTGAAATCATAAAAAATAAAAGTAGCTGCAAATGTAAGCCAGTAGATTACATGTACAATTGCAAATCGTAAAACAAAAAACAACTTTTACATGGGGCCCCCTTAACTACACCCTCAGAAATTAAATATACTAACTTCAGAGCTGCACAAACACTAAGAAAGGGCAAAAACCTTTGAATTATGAAATGAAGGATCTAATAAACTTTGATCATTATGTCTTTAAGGGAAAGGGAAGTAGGACAAACACAAAAGTCCTACAGATCCCATAGTTTACTTTTGTGTTGTGGAAAATAATGGCAAAGTTAATATTGGATAGGTAATTGTCAAAAGTGAAAAGGCTGGGGCTTCAAACAATATATCAGCATACATATGTTGAAAATTGAGCTATTAAAACCTGTAACATGATATCCTATAACAATATAATAACAGCTATGTATGAAACATTGTGCTGTGATGTAATTTATATAGATTTACTTGAGCAGTTGACAGAATCATAAATAAGACACTGATCAATAAATTAGAATAACTAGGTATTGATATGCTATTAATAAGATGGATAGCTACATGGCTTACAAATATATGACAAGTATCATACAGTTATTATACATGTGAATTCAAGATTACAGTCAGGGAGTCCCAGAGCTCTGTCCTAGACAGTTACTTCTTTAGATTGAATCTTTCAGATCTATCTTTTTTCATCTAAGATGTTCTACAGTTGGTATGCAGATGACCTGAAATTGTGTAAACTGATTGCATGTGTTACAGATAGGGCATGTCTGCAAAAGAACTTGACTACATTGCACATTTGGGCACAGGAGAATAATCTGCTAATAAATAAATCAAAAACTAAGCATATGAAATTTGGGAGACATAAACTGAAAGGTGAATATCTAATGCACACATAGTGATTGAAACTGACGATTAATTTAAGGACCTGGGTATTTTTGTAGATCCATCTTTGAGTTTCTCTAATCATATTGGTTAATGTTAGTTTTATAGTTAAAGAACTATAGGTTGTATAAAAAGATTTATGAAGTCTATGAAATCATAAATTTTGATGGCATTGTGTGTTAGTTACATTAGACCCAAACCTGAGTATGAAATAACAATATGGAAACCTTATTAGCAAACATGAGTAAACTGGAAAAGAGTACAGTGAAAATATACCAAGGGCATACATGGATGTGAAAATTTAAGTTATTATGAAAGACTGAAATAACTGAACTTCTACAGTGTCTCATGTAGACATTTAAGAGTAGACCTTATTCAGGTAAATAAGGCATTTAGAGACAACTATCTCTGGGAATTTATGGGGTTATCAAAATGTAATAGAGAATCATCGGTCAACCTATCTGGTAGATTCTATAGGAATGACAAGTGTATTAATTGGTTCCCTGAGACAGCAACTGATGCATGTAATAGACTACCAAATTACATTAAAGCAAGCACTAGTTTAATTATTTTTTAACTTTTTTTATTACAAGTTTTAACTTCAAAATAACAATGTATAACATTAGAACTATAAAAGATTGCATGACTAAAAGAACAGCAATAAATAAAAAGAAATATTAAAAACAAGAAAAACAACTATTTACAAATGTGTCTACTATACAACAAGAATTCTAAAAATCAAATACTAATATTAGTTATTTAACTATTAAAGACTGTTTATAAAGCAGTTTATTTAAATGACAACCAAGTGTTGTAGTAAGAAGTGACTCTGGTTGTTCTTGTCTTGATTGTAATAAGTTCAAGTTGACATACTTCAGGTGCAATGTTTATGAATTCCTTCATAGTTGGAGTAGGCTCATTTTTCCAGTTCTTGGTAATAACTTTTCTAGCTATTGTGAAGACACTCCATAAAACAGGGTATTTTATTCTCATGACACATGCAGGAATTGTTATATTAAATAACATTACAAATTTAGTTAAATAAATTTAACACTGAATGTGGCATGTAAGAGAAAATTTATATTATCACAAAAAAGTGGTTTGAGCACTATACAATCAAAAAACATATGTTTCCAATCAGCTTTAACATTTAACTTACATCTCCAAAATCCCATATCTATTTTTGTACAGAAACTCAACTCTGTGTGGTGTAATGAAATATCTGTGCCTGAATTTCAAAGAGAATAATCTCTAATTTGGTGAGAAAGTAGTTAGTTTGATGACAGTAGCATTATTTTTTTGTCATCTTCACTTGGAGAACTATTGTTAAAAATTAAATGTATATGTTATTCTTAGCATTTTAAGCTTTGGTCTTAGCACTTGTGCTTCAGGCCAATTACTTTAGAATTAAGAAGATTCTTGTGGTCTACACTCTTGAGGGCATTTCTTTAACAAAACCCTCTCTCCATAAGTCTGCCTAAGCATTCAGAACACTATGTCTGGACAACAATTCTCATTACTTTCTCCTGCCCACCTGGTTGACATGGGCATACTGAGACAGTGTAGCAACTGCCTCATGTTTACTGACAACCCTCTTCTCCTAGCACATATTTCTTCTACCTGTGAGAAATGCATGTACATCAGTAACCTGGAGTCCATGCTCTCTCATGCCACAGTCAGTAATCCTGACAAAGAGTAACTTGCCAGCACAAGCACCACACCACTCACATCACATAGCCAAGCAAAACACACACACACACACACACACACACACACACACACACACACACACACACACACACACACACACACACACACACAAACACACCTATTCAAAATTCTGCAATAAAAACTTATCTAAACAGCAGAGACCTCCAAAACCCACTCACAAACATTCCACACACAGCACAAAACACATCACACACAGCAGACAACACATCAGTGTCTCACAAACACAGCCGATAATGCAAAACAATAAACCATCACAGTCCACAAGATATAACAATAAACCAAACACGCTAGTCACTGGTGACTCAATTGTGAGACAAACTGATGTCCCCCTCATCAAGCTCGACAAGGAGAAGGTCATAGTCAGTTGTCTGTATGGTGCCAGAATCCACCACATCATGCACGCACTTAAGTCTCTGCACAACAAGTACAAGTATAACTCTGTCATTGTACATGTTGATGTGAATGACTTAAGATGTACCTCCCTGGACTATATGAAGAGACATGATTGAACTCTCAGAGTATGTGTTCCAGGCAGGTATGACCCTAGCCTTAAGCATCATCCAACCTTCACCAACAATGATACCACAATACCAACAAAAAATAATTTACTTCAACAATTTGCTTTGTTTCTAGTGTCATTCCAAAGGGATCCAGTATTTGTCTGCCTGGGATGACATGGTCAATAGGCCTCAATGCTTTCCTAGGGATGGCCTTCACCTGTCACCACAGTGGATTTCCAGATCCTGGCCAAGGCTCTCACCTCTCCCATTGTTCCTTTTTTAGACAATGTCCCAAAGACAAACCTTCCAACATAAAATATCTGTGAAAAAGCAAATTGAAGGTAATGCTGCTTAACGCTAGGAGCCTATACCTGAAAATGTACTTATTGGAATCCCTCCTTACACTGGAAGATGCTGATGTATGTGCGGTCACAGAAACTTCGTTCAGGTCTGCAGAGAACACCCCCTGCCTTACTAGGCTATACCTCATTTCACAGATTATGACCCCAAAATTAGGTCAGGAAGACAAAGGGTGGTGGAGTCTCTATCTTCATCAAGGACAAGCACACCTCCAGACTGGCTTGCCAGCATGATGCACTGGAACTACTCCAGGTACAACTGACAGTTGGCAAGACACCCATCCAAGTTATAGATAGCTATAGATTCCCCTCCATGACTCAGGGCACCCACTCCTCTTACCTGGATTTACTAGACTCCATCAAGGTATCCCCTAACACCCTGGTCCTTGGTGACTTCAACTACCCCACCATAGACTGGGTAAACTATTCTTGCACTAATGCACTGTCTCAATGATTCCTCGACTTCATCATTTCTAATGCACTAGACCAGCTCATCTTGACCCCACAAGGGGCGATAACATTCTGGACTTGGTTCTCACCAACATGGGTGACAACTGCACCACTCCCATAGTATGTCCTTCTCTGGTTAGATCAGATCATCAGACTGTCTCATTCAAAGTTTTATCCCTCCCAACCCCCCAGCCGAAATCAAGCTAAGAAAACTTCTCAAAAGCTGACTGCAACCTCCTGAGGGAGTGTATCTGTAGTTTCACACCACCACCCCCTCAGAGGATGCAAACAACTATGCTGAACAGTATGCTAATGCAGTTTGCAAGCACCTGTACAACTGCATGGACTCAGCCATACTCAATAGAACTAAAATCTGCTCCTCAAGGAAAAGCAAACCTGCTTGGTGGACATCCTCTATCAACAAGCTTTACAACAAAAGGACGAAACTATTCTCCAAGGGTAAAAGAGAACAAATTTCAAAATGGAAAAACTCCCTCCTTAGCCTCAACAAGCAAATTAGATTATGAGTGAAAACCTCCAAGGCCAATTACAAATCAAAACTATCCTCTATAACAAAGAGAAACCATAAAGTCTTCTTCAGTTACGTCAGGAACCTCCATGGCAAGGCCCAGATTTGTTCCAAATTAGTACTTAACAGTATCACTTACACTGATCCTTCTAACTTAGCCTACCTGCTAGCAGATAGATTCAGCAGAAACTTCACCCCCTATCCCCCCAAAAGCCCTTTTCACATCCCTGATACTTGTCCCGCACCTCACATCTGCATAGATTAAGGCATCTATATTACCTGATCTGACATTTAGGTTAGTGAATACCTATACGTCAATCTGATAATATTGAAAAATTAAAACAGTGAACAGCCGATTTGAGGTAGGGAATGAATTTCCTCAGCTGCAAAAAAAAAAAATTAAACCAAAATGAAGTGGGGGGATCCCCCCCATGTGGGGGGGGGGCTGTGCCCCCCACAACCCTGCTAACTAAATATACCAGCTCTGAGATCAGTCTACAGTGGGGAAAGGGGAAAATCCGCATAATGGCCAAGGGAATTTTTTTCCCCTGCGTTAAATCAGCCACTTATTACCAGATCGACATTTAGGTATTCACTAACCTAAACATTCAATCAGGTAATAAGAGCCCTAGATAAAGTGTTACAGGCCCTATCCAAGTAAAAAAAACAAAGCTTCCATGGGACCTGATAGTATCCCAGGATGCATTCTGCACCATCTCCAGCAAGACCTGACTTCGCCATTGAGCACCCCATTCAACCACAGCCTAAGTACTGGATTCATACCAGCAGAGTGGAGAACCACTATTGTCATCCACTTGCACAAAGGTGGTGCCACTACTGACTCTGGAAATTATCGTCCCATTAACTTGACAAGTCTGATCTGTAAAGCCATGGAACATATTATTACACATCTCATAAACAAGGACATAGGCAATTTCCAAGCATTTTACCCCTCTCATTTCAGATTTGTCAAGGGCAGATCTTGCCTGTTGAACCTGGTTGACTTCTTGGAGACTGTCTCCAAGGCCCTGGATGAAGGAAAGTCAGGACATACAGCTTACCATGACATGGCCAAGGCCTTTGACACAATCTTCCACTCAGGTATCATCGAAAAGCTGACACAACTTGGTGTAAATCCCTATCTCATCAGGTGGGTGGCCAAATGGCACACTGACAGGATCCTCAAAGTCAAAATAGGCACCTCCACCTTCGATAGCAGACCTGTCACTAGTGGAGATCCCCAGGGATCTGTCCTGGGACCCCTGCTGTTTGGCATCTATTTCTCAGAGGTACAGGCAAAGACAAAAGGCCTTTGGCTGACCAAGTTTGCCAATGACTACAAGTCGGGTGCTGTCATTGACTCCTCATATGATATTAACATACTGCAAGAGGGTTTCATAGCAACTAATGATTGGTGCCAAAGTCATGGCCTGAAGTTAAATGCAAAAAAAAAGTATCATCATACCATTTGGCAAAAACATGACCGCTACTGATTACCACATCAATGGCGGCCCCCTAAGCACACAACCTGTGGTGAGAGACATATAAAACACAGGTTGAGAACAACCTCACATTCGGCCATCTTGTAGTGGCAGTGGTCAGAAAAGACTTTTACTTGGTTCATCTCATAAGTAAAGGGATTGCATCCAGAAAAAAAGGAGGTTATTATCTCTCTATATTCCTCCTTCATTAGACCAATAATTGAGTATAATGCCCCATTTGTGATATACCTCTCCAAACATCTGCACCAACTAGAAAGTCCACTAAAATACTTCACAAAGAAAATCCATGACCTCTAACACCTATCCTATGCAGACAGGCTCAAATCACTATTGCTCAGGGGTGATCTGTGTCTTGCCTACAAGGCAGTCTTGGGCCCTGCCTACTAGAGATTCTTCATGTCCATAAGTCTAAATCGTCATACATTATCCGCTCGAAAGGCCTGACCCTAATATGTGACATTAACAAAACCTGCTGGAGAGACAGGTTTGTCTCCCAGAGGATGCTCCGTCTCTGGAATAGATTTCCCATACACATCAAACAGAGCACCTCTCTGACCCTCTTCAAGTGCAACCTTGATGAGTGGATGGGAAACCACAAATTCATAAACTTAAGACCAAAGGCTGATGTAGTGATAAACCAGACGTTAGAAAATAAAAGCTGAATAACAGAGAAATTCCAACTCCAGGAACATCAATACTTTATTACAGCAAAGCTTTCAGATATAAGTCCTTCTTCAGTGCAATATTAAACTATTAAACTAATACTCTGTTGTGTGTGCACACCCTTAAACTAAAACTTTGTTGAAGCACCTTTTGATTTAATTACAACATTCAGTTTTCATGGGTACACACCTGCCATCAGTTAAAGTGACTCTGATTAACCCCAAATAAAGTTCTGCTGTCCTAGTAGGACTTTCCTGATATTTACTCAGTTGGCTGCTACAGGAAATGCCATGCTTTGCAGAGAGATTGCAAAGCATCAAAGGACTGTTATTGTTGAAAGATATCAGTCAGGAGAAGGGTAGAAAATAATTTACACAGCATTGGATATACCATAGAACACAGTGAAGACAGTCATCAAAAAGTGGAGAAAATATGGGACAACAGTGACATTGCAAAGAGCTGGATGTCCCTCCAATATTGATGAAAACACAAGATGAAAACTGGTCAAGGAGGCTGCCAAGAGACCTACAGCAACACTAAAGGAGCTGCAGAAATTTCTGGGAAGTACTGGTTGTGTATTACATTTGACAAAAATCTCCTGTAGTCTTCATATGTCTGGACTATGGGGTAGGGTTGCAAGATGGAAGCCTTTTCTTACCCAGAAAAACATCCAGGCCTGGCTAAAATTTGCAAAACAATAGATCAAGTTTTCCAAAAGCATGTGGGAAAATGTGTTATGGTCTGATGAAACCAAGGCTGAACTTTTTGGCCACAATTCCAAAAGGTACGTTTGGCGCAAAAACAACACTTTGCATCACCAAGAGAACACCATCCCCATGGTGAAGCATGGTGGTGGCAGTATCATACTTTGGGTTTGCATTTCTTCAGCTGGAATTGGGGCTTTAGTCAAGGTAGGGGGAATTATGAAAAGTTCCAAATACCAGTCACTTTTGGCTCAAAACCTTCAGACATCTGCTAGAAAGCTGAAGATGAAGAGGAATTTCACCTTTCAACATGACAATGACCCTTAGTATACATCCAAATCAACAAAAGAATGTCTTCACCAGAAGAAAATTAAAGTTTTGGAATGGCCTAGCCAAAGCCTAGACATAAATCCAATAGAAAATCTGTTGGGTGACCTGAAGAGGGCTGTGCACATGAGATGTTCTCACAATCTCATAGATTTGGAGCACTTTTGCAAGGAAGAGGGGGAAAATATTGCAAAGTCAAGATGTGCCATGCTGATAGACTCCTAGGGCCAGATTCATGAAGCCTCCGTGTAAGAGTTATAACTCTTACACGGAGGCTGCAGTTAAACGGTGTGATGTCAGCATGTCATGCATATGCATGAGGTGCATGAGGCATGCTGAATCACACCAGTAACTCTTACACGGTCCATGTAAGAGAGTAGGGGGCGTGTCTGTAGGCTAAGCCCTGCAAGCGGACACGCCCCCGGAAGACTATAATGGCTGAAAGTAAACAGCCACGAGAGAGGCCATGGAAATGTGAATGAACACACTACACAACACATGCCCTGACTGACCATCAGTGTATAAAGTGAAGAGATGTTATAAAATTAAATTAAAACCTTTTTTTTTTTTTTTAAAACCCCGTAAATGTTTGCTACTGTGTGCGCTTGTGTGCGCGGGTGTGCTACTAGCGCAATCACAGTTAGCAGTCAGTGGAAAAGGATATAAGAACTAAATATGCAAAGTAAGCCAAGAAGTAATAGCTTAGCGGTAGAGTTGCTGGCCTAAGAGTAGGCAGGCAGGGTTCAAGCCCCCACAACAACCTTTTTCTTTTTTTGGAAATAAGCACTAAAAAGCCCCCTGACAGTATTGTACAAATGTAAATGTATTCCCTTTTGTAAAATGGAATGAAATGGAGCATATATTTTGAAGTAACACAATAATAAAAATAGTCAGAAATGTACTGATAGCTAAGCTGCTGTGAGACAGACTGCCCGTAGCTCAGTACTGTTTAACAAGCTGCAAACTGCATGCCCGTTGCTAAGCACCGGTTTAATAGGCTGAAACTGTTTGCAACTAGCTGTGCTTAGCTGAACATGTGTGTCACTAGCCAATTAAGGTTTATACCAGCGCACACCGTTTGCGCGCCGCTCCCACAAGCTAACTGCCAGTGCGCATGCGTTAGCTCCGCGCAAACGAGCGCAGACCTGGTTTAAAGTGCTTAAAAGTGCCTTTATGGCACTTTGATTGACAGGTCCTGTACTCAGTTTGAAAGTTTGCAAAGAAAAATAAATTCCCACTGTCAGTCTCGAACCCAGGACCTTGGTAACATTAGTCTGTATGACCTACCACTAAGCCATGCTTGCCTTACAAGAACACAGTGCTAAAATAAATATAACATGTAATAGTAGGAATCAGTATAAAGGCAATATAGGAGGTGTACTATCCAAAGCATGTCAGGTAGAGTTTCAATGGCCAAATTACTGGATTCCCATACTAGTTCAGTGTTAACAGAAACAGCCCTGCTACTTGTTAGCTTGTACATAATAAAGTAAGGTAATGTACATATATGAAGGTATGTATATCTACACATACAGATATATAACTATATATTAATACATATGAAATATAGTTGTAGGTGTCAGTATCCATACACACTCACTACAGGAAACAGTGAAGATAAATGCAGCAACCAGAATCTGCAACACAGCCTGGCTCCTGTGAGACCTACTAACCCCTTTAACTGCTTAAAGGTGCCTCCAGCACTTTGATTGATAGGCCCTATACTCAAGTCACAAGCAGAATATAAGCATACTAGTAGGCCCTACCCCAAGACCATTGTAACACTAGTCTGTATGACCTACCACTAAGCCATGACTCTCATACAGGAATATAGTGCTAAATAAGTGGAACATGTAATAGTAGGAATGAAGATAAAGGCAATATAGTATGACTACTAACTAAAGCATGTCAGGCAGACTTTTATAATCCCAATTACTGGATTTTCCCATACTAGTGTAGTGTTAACAGAAACAGCCCTGCTAATTGTTAGCTTGTACCCAATAATGTCAGCTAATGTACATATATGAAAGTATGTATATGTACACAGATATATATATATTTATATAGCAATACATATGACATATAGTTGTAGGTGTCTGTATGCATACACACTCACTACAGGGAACAGGCAAGAGAAATGCAGCAACCTGAATCTACAACACAGCATGAAGCATGGGAGATGTACTAACCTTCACACTCACAGAACACTGTCAACAGCATACCAGCATGGTCCACGCCCTACAATCTGAAAGGGCAGCGCCTATCTCACATATCCTTTTATAGCAGTGTCCTGAAATCACAGTGAGACATGCAATCAGTACACACCTGGCTGCATGCAATTAGCAAATGCTGTCTTACAATTGGTGCAGAGGCCATCACATGGACCTATGCAGATACCTACAAAAGCAATGAGTACCCACACTACACTCATGCAATACATTCATTGCACAAAACCGACAGAGAAAGAGAGAGAGACAGAGAGAGAGCAAAACAGAAATAAAGACAGCCAGCAGCAAAACCAGCAGCAGCAGCAGCAGCAAACTTCAAGCAGCACCAGTGACACACCAACAGCTGCCACAAACACAGGTAATGCAAAGTAGCAGGTTAATACTGCGTTTACTGTGACACCTCCAAATGTATCATAGTTCACTATCTATAGGTATGTGCATGAGATAGGTTGTGTGTACATAGTCCTGAAATATAAACATATGTAATATTGCTGTACATGTTACCCATACTTAACACTTCCATAGCTTAGAACACAAGGCCAGTTGTGCATATGATGCAGTAGTTCCCAGGGTCAGTAGAGGTTCCTCCTCAATGGTGTGGGACCACTGTGTATGTATGGCACTGTTCAGGTACATATCCTGTAGTATGGCCAGGGATTAATATCAGTCTGTCATGTGGTGCTATGTCCTCCAGGGGTGAATGTAGCACACATCCAGGGATACCATTTCGTAACAGTGATGCTATGTGTTCTGCAATGATGAAGGTGGCTCTCACCTGGACATGTGAGAGGATAGGGAGGTGACAGTCATTTGGGATAACTAATACCACATGTGTAGGAGAATGGGGGGGGGGACCTGCACCTAAACTGTCTGAAACAATGTTTCCAATATCTGTGCATGTGGTGAATGTGAAGCATCTTAACACTGCTGACCACAGATGCCTTGCTGTCATGTGAATCTGCCCTGTGCTGCAGTAGCCTCCTACTATTTTTATACAATATGCCTGTATCTGTACTCCACTGGACATGATTAATAAGTGGTGTGTAGTTGTTCTGGGTTAGATATGTGTGTGCACAGTACATGCAGTATGTGGGATGTCTGTGGTAAGCATATGCAAAGGTGCTGGCGGTGTGTGTTGTGGCTACCACTGGCCCAATGGGCTGCATGGATAGCATCACTGTCATAACTACTGAATAACTGTGTAATTAAATGCATACATAGCAAGGTAGTGTACTGTGCTTGTGGTGTTGTTCAGATATGTAAATCCAGGCTGAGTAATGTGTGCACATCACAGGGTTGGGTTGGATGGCAACACACATCCAGTATGTAGGGATGAACACCCAGAATGTGTCAGACGTGTCGCCTGTGCAGAAGTATCCGGCCATTACCTGTGCATCCCCCACAACACACACACATGCAACGTATGGCAGAAGTACTATAGCAGTACACACATGTTCATAGGTTCATACTAGGCTATTTGCCCTAGGGCATTGGTGAGCCTAGTAGAATGTGTTTGTCTTTCACCACCCAATTACAAGTTATGCTGCTATGCCCTTGTCCGATGTTAGTATACTGTGCCTCTGTCTAACAGTGACATAGAAGTGATACCTGGGGTACAACTATGATCTACATCCAGTCATCCAGATTCCTATGGAAGAGAGTCAATGAGGGACTCTGCCTAACCTGTAGTGTCAGCTCATTACAGAGTGAAGGGAGCCTCTCAGTCAGGAATATGCCCCTCCAGCATGTCCATGGATGTCAGTGCTGAGGTCCAGCTCTCCTGAGCATGTGGCTGTATGGGACTCTGATTGCCTGAGGTGCAGCATGTTCATTACTGCTGGGTAGGACATGGCTGTATATGGCATGCACAGATTGCCTCTGAACCGGCAATAAGCCATTGAGTCCAGCGGGATTTACTTTACCTGGGAAGCATATGACATCTGTGTGAGCCATTGCATCCCCTTGATGAGGTACTGTTGTCCTGTACCAGTTGCTGTGGGTGTCTGGTTAGGTACATCCCAAAAGGTGCATTGTATGCAATTATAGGCTTGATGATGGATGAGTAAAGAGGCACAATGACCTCCCCTGCCATACATGTAAATCCCTCATGATTAGCTGGGCTATATAACATGTCTTTCAAACCACATTGGACATGTGGTTGACAAATAACAGACCGCTACCATGTTTCTACCCCAGGTCCCCAACTACGTCTTCTGTACTCAATGGCCTAACACCTATGTTGTACTGTGCCACCAATGTGGAGGCGTGGGAATCTGCATTGAATACTGATACTCCCCCTCCTTTGTTCAAGTGTTGTGGCCGACAAGAATGGTAACAGCTATAACCTGGTAGTACTGGTGTGCTCCTGTGAAACCTGAAACAGGTTCATGTTACTGCACAGATATCGATGTCCAGCATGTCAAGTAGGGTTTTGAGTGTGTGCATCCTTAGGTCTAGACTTCTGGTGTTGAGTAGCATCACTCTCACTTCCTCATCCTTTGTGATACAAATGGATGTGGGTTTGCCTTATGAGCCTTGCCTAATACAGGCACTATGGGTGTAGCAAGAGTCTCCGCCAAATTCCAATGGGACAGGGGTGACAGGTGCAAGCTGTCCCTAGCAAAGCATACCACCCCAAGATGGCAGGCATTGGCACACCTGTGAATGACACCAGTATGTCAGTCAATTGTTGGAAGGGATCATCATGCCTTGATATTGTGGCATGGTTCTAGGTGAGGGTAGGATGCTACTCAAGGTCAGGGTCAAACTGTCTTGGGCTACGTGCTCAGAGAGCTCTGTACTGTCTCATGTCATGTAGTCCAGGGAGGAATGTGTCAGGCCATTCACACCAGCATGGACAGTGACTGAGTCATACCTGTACTTGCCTTGGGGTTACCTGAGTGTTTGTGTTATGTGGCAGGTCATAGTGGCCGACAGGCTGCACACCGTGACCCTCACCTCATTAAGCCTGGTGAACGTGATGTTAGTGTGCCTGATGATAGAGGCACCTAGTACAGGTGTATGAGGTGTGTTGTTTACTGTTAATGGCTGTGAGTGTTCAGCACATTGGCTTTGTGTGATATGTGTTGCACATGTTCGTTTCCGTGGTAGTGGTTGCATGGATGTCTGCTTAGGAGGTCTCTGCTGCATAGGCATAGCTGTGGTCCGAGCCTACAAGTATGTTTATATGTGATCATGTGTTAGGTCCGCTGTTGTGGTAGGTCTATGTGAGACTGGAAGTGTAGTGTGTGGTCTCCTTGGCCACCTGACTGGTTATGGCGGTATTGAGTAGACAGAGCCTAGCCTCCAGTTCGGTATATGGTTGCATCACTCACATGAGTTTGAATTTGTTGTTAGGAGGAGAGGGTTGTCTGTGTACATGCATCTGTTCCAACATTGTCTCTGGAGTACCACACTCACCAGCTGGACTGGTAAGGGAACTGACAACTGACCTCTGGACATGCTAGAATACTATTCTGAATTCTGTAATAATTAATGATTGAAAACAAGGTACAGTGGGGAGTGAGGGTGTACTGACATTACCTACAACTGCTGACTGATATAAAAGTGTCAGTGAGCAAGTGCCAGGTAACCTAAGTGCAATGTGTCACAATTAAGTAAATGCAACAATGAGAAGCAGTCACTTGCTGTCATGTGTAACATGGAAATACGTACAGTAAGCAATGCAGATATCAGTAGTGAGTCACAGACGTGTTGACAAGCTGTGTACTATGTGGAAGTAGCATGCCAGTGAAATAACAAGCTAACAAATAACAAGCATATAAACAAAGGTAGATCCAGGAGGCCTGGATGTAGTGGTTGCTACAGCAAACAAGGTGTAGCAATGTCAGTAAGATACAGCTCAGATATGCAGGCACTATAAACCTGAAACCAGATGTCCCCAGCTATGAATGGCAGAGTACAGCCTATTGTCACACATGAGTGCAGACCACAAACCTTGTTAATGTTAAATAACTGGCCTGAAGGCCAACTGCCCATACCAGAACTAATACACTTGTACACTGGGCCCTCAATCAGCAGTGCCCAACATCAATGGATGAGAGATATGTGTCCTGCCACCACAGTGCTTGCCACCAACCTCCCTAATGTAAAACAACTGGTCTGAAGGCCAAGTGCTTAGTACAAATGACATAGAATGATAGCTACACTGTAATCAAGTTTTAACCAAGCAGTAATAAGTAGAAGTTAATACTCCCTGTATAGAATATGTACCATGTATTGTTGAGATACTATGCTGATAACCTGTTTGTGTACCTTTCCAGCTTGACATGGCTCCAAAAAGGAACCCATCATATTCTGCTGCAGAGGATGACGTGATTCATCAGAGCCTGGTGCGTGACTATGCCATCCTGTTCTCACGCACCACCCAGAATCAGCAGGAGAGGTCTTCACTGTGGCAAAACCTCGTTAGCAGGATAAATGATGTTGGCATACATGATAGGACATATGAGCAGGTGAGACATCACTGCAGTGATTTGATAAGAAATGTCCACCAGCGTGCTGCAGATATCCGCAGGCAAAAGGTTGCCACAGGTGGGGGGGGTGGACACACATCCCCTCCTCACCAAACAGGAGGGGCTACTGCTAAGTGTTGTGGATCCAGCCCCAGAACAACAACAGCAACACCCATGCATCATGATGGAGATTGGATCCACACAGCAGCAACACACTGAGCGTGCAGGTAAGATGCCATATTCATTTATTGTTATTACTTTTACATTTGTTGACCCAGATAGTCTAGCTGGATATATGTCCATTTTCAGTAGAGGCCTGTGGAGAAAAGCTCCACACATAACGTAATAAAGGCAGACAGACAAGTTGTTAATACAGACAGCCAACATGATAGGATTGTACACCAGCCTGTTAACTAAATCAACATACATGTAAGGAACTCAAACAGTTTAGAGTCATACACAATATACCGTTGGTTTAAAAGCAATCCTACCTAAAGCATAACAGTTATGCAATAAGGCAAAAGCCAGATACATAATAGTTAGGGCTCAGAAGGGTAGAGAAGTAGAAGGACTATGAAAGATACAATGATATGGAAGAGGCAGGAGTCAAGAAGGGAAGTGAGGAAAGGAAGGAAGACAGTCAAGAGGATGTGGGAGGGATGGGAGAAGTAGGTCAGAGCATAGAAGGACATCAAGGTGAAAGAAACAGGGTAGAAGCTAGTTTCTATGCACAATGAGGGGTTAAAGGTAAAGAGAGGGTAGGGAGAGGGACGTTAGCCTGTACTCCAAGAAGAACAAAGCCAGTGGTTTGGGAAGTACAGTTTGCGGTGTCGTTTGAAGAGAGGTAAGGGTGAGATTAGAGTTAACCCCTGGTATGTACATATGACTGTTCTGTACACTGTTACTTCATGCACGCATAAGGTGTGCATGTGGTATGTATCTGTCATCATGATATATATACAGACATTATGTGCAGCTGATGTGTATAAGGGAACTAGTGTACTACTGTACTGTATCATGTGCAAAACAAATGGCACACATGTGCCCACTGACATTACTCTCTTCACACTTCCAGGTCCCTCCCATCTAGCAACGAGGCAGGCCATACATGCTGGTGAGTCTTTTTAACATTATCTGTAAAGCAATTTAGAAAACTAGGAAGAGTAGTGTAACTCTGTAGTAGACTTGCTGGTGACTGTGTTCACAATACCCGTAATACAGTTGTAGTAGATTGAGTAGTGTAACACGGTACTGATGTTTGTGTTTACTGTGGGGTGTGCATGTGTGCAAGCGTGCCTGTGCCCAAGTGTGCATGTGTGTTAGTGTCCATGAGTGCATGTGTCCATTTCTGAATGTGTGCATTAGTATTGAAATGCATCTCTGTCAAATATGTATGGAGACTGTAATCTGTGTTCCATGTTTTCCTCCTGTAGGTTCTGGTGCTGCTCTGGTGACCTGCAGCAGGGAACCTGAATCTTGTGCCCCAGGTACTGATGATGATGAAATGTCTGTAATGGTGCAGGAAGGTGTGTCTGGGTCCACCATTGTTCAGCCAATTGACAGTACACAGCTTTCAACCCCGTCAATGCGCACAGTCATCCTGCCGTTACATCCTTTGTCACCATTGTCCCTAGGTGATGGACAGTCTGCAGTGGGCATAGATCAGGGTAATGTGGTACCTGTGGTACATGCATCCCCACAAAGCAGCCATGAGCAGGGGCCTCCAATGGTACCATGCAGACAGTCGCCCATGGGTTCTCGTGGGGGCATCCCTGGCCGTACTGCCTCTGGCCGACGTGCCCAAGGAGGTATGTCAACCTCCACTATGTTTCACAGGCACGTATGGAAAGGTACACCAGACAGGGTCTGAGGGAGCTGAGAGAATGTCGCACAGCCATGACAGATGGCATGCGTGACGTTGCGAATGCTATCCGTAACTTCACAGATGTCATTGACAGACGTTGTGGGGGCATAGAACAGCTGCTCCACAACCAGATGTCCATGGGCCAGGGCCATGGTGTGCGTTTGCAACATCGACGTGGCCGTATGCCAGCAACAGCACCAGCTGGCAGTGGCCGTGGACGACAACAGGCCCACTCGCGCACCTCAAGTGCCAGCACCAGCCCCAGCAATGCTGGTTCTGTGCCGTCATCAAGACGCCCCAGGAGAGCATGTGCACGTGGCTCTGGACAGTCCCAACAGGGAACTGTGTCCAGTCAACACACCCCTGCTTCCGATGACAGTACCCAGTCTGGGTTAGTACCGGATACGGCCCGTAGCACCCCTGCCAGGCACAGGTACCGTGTCCGTGCCCACAGACACTGATCTGGATGACCTGACAGGTGCAGTCTGTGGCTGTCCACAAAACCCTGTACATGGCAGCCATTATGTGGGACTGTGTGCATGCTTACACACATGCAGAAACCTAACACCTAGGGCAAACACATACACACACACACTGCACCAACACTGGTCCACCCTGTACTGCTGCCCCTCACAAACACACATACACACACATGTCAATTGGTGTTACCAGTGGCTGGCTTGGGCATACCTAACCCACACCCTGTGCATATGATGACACTGTGCCACCTCCTGCATACTACAACATCGGTGCAGGTAAAGGTAAACATGTTGCTGATGCACAGGGTGACTACATAGATGTGTATAAGTAGTAACATGTTGGTAACTGTTCACTGTTCCAGTATAATTGTGTGTATATCCCAGCAGTCCTGCTGCAGTAACTGTATGACTGTCCTCAATTGTTATATGCACCCATACTACTTACCAAAGTGTACCAGCTGCACACCATCACATGCTAACATTGACTATGGCAATGCATCTTGTGCTGTTACGTAGATTCAGCTATATGTAACTGTTCTGTCACACATGCATTTATACACACCCTGCTACCCACACACATGCACACGCTCACCTGCCATTCCCATTATTTATCACCCTACATGAGTAGCTGTTGATACATGACAGGTACACATTTGAGAAGTGCACTATGTTGTTTACTACTGGCTTCCCCTTCTCTACCTGTACTCACAGGGTGCAGGCAACCTCATCGGTTGAAAGATGTAATGTGCATCAGGTACTGTAGTACCCTGATTGCCACATCAAACATGTTTCCCATTTGGAAATGCACACACAGACACATCCCACATCCACACACTTGCCACATTCAGGCTTCAGAGCACTATCTAGGTATATTTGGGTACATGTGCGTGTTACAGTAGCATGTAACACTATACTGAGTACTGGCAGTTGCCTGTTGTCATGTTGTCTGTATAGAATAAAAGAATTGTTTGATTATCCTACTCCGTTTTGTGGACATTACTTGAAGATGTGTTACCTTACATGTGTTATTGGTACCACCACCTTCTCTTTTGTAGTTTTGTTTGTATAGGGTGCTATCAACATCACTGCTTGTGAAGGGTAATGACCACCCTGCAGTGCATAGCCCCATGTGGCAAAAGCCACATCCCACCCCATCATTGTGCACACACACTAACCCCACCAACAGTAAAACACATACTTTCCATTTGCAAGATTCAAACCCATACCTAACTGTGTTATGACAGTAGAAACAGACACATTAGCAGAGTGTGCTATTTGCAGTAGTTGGAGAAATCCCTACTAATGCTGTACTTAGAGGGTGCTGGCATCATCTGTGTGTAGGAGGAGGGATGTGCACCCTGTAGTGTGTTCTCCCAGTTGTCAAAAGGCAGTTAACCCTCCCAGCATAGTGCACACACATAAACCCCACTCATACTAACACACATATTCCTTTTGCAGGATTCAAACCCCTACCTAACTACGTTATGACACTGGAGAAAGACGCATTAGCAGAGCTATGCAATTACTGGAGGACTTTACTACAGGTAATATAGTTATACAGTCCTGACATCATCAGTGTTTCAAAAGGGGAATCTGCATCCTGTACTGTACTGTCACAGTTGCTAATAGGGACATTTCCAACACACACATCGATGTGTTTGAGGTTTGCATATGTGGGGGATCCAGTACTCCAGTGTGATGAGTATATGGTTTGATTGCAACAATGAGGGACATACTCCAAGTGGTGAGCTGTTTGTACTCATGGTTGTGATGATCAGGTCTAGTATATCTTCTCCTCTTGTGGGAAGGTTGGTTACCTGTTCCATAGCCAAAGAATGTATGATCTATGTGAACCCTAGAGCTTGGGTATTGTGGCTTGTGTAATGTTCACAGTCTATGTTTGGGTAGCTAACGTCACCCAGTATGATGGTGTTTGCAGAGTAATCTAAACTGTCCTGTGTCAGCATGAAGGCTGTGTGGGAGTCCTGAGTTTGAGAGGGTGCTGTAAGAGCCCCTCTGTGTCTCTTGCCATGTGGTCCAGGGAGGTACGTCTCAGGTTGTTTGCACCAGCATGGACAATGTCTGCCTCATAGCTGTACTTGCTGTGGAGTGACCTGTGTGCCTGTGTTATGTGGCACATGCTATCACCCGACAAGTAGCTAACTGTGACCCTCACCGTGCTCTGTCTGGTGGCGGCACGTCTGTCAACAGCTCATGTCAAGCAAGTTCACACCCCTCATAAATGATGTGGAAACCGTCAAAGGCCCAAGGCCTGTTGACAATATGGACCAGACTGCAGATACCTCTATAAAGGCATTCTATGGACACATTCAGGAATGCATGGATCATGAAGCCATATGAAAGCATGACCTAATTCTCCAAAGGCAGATGTCCTGGGTGCGGACACCAGCCATAAACACACTATACAATAGAAGGATGACGCCACTACATGATACAACAACCTCCCAAAATGTGAAGGCACCACTGATGAGTATTGGAAGACAACTACAGGCACCCATATGATTGTCTAAGGCCATCTTTGAGAGAGGGTTCCACAAGCCACTGAGGATAATCACAAGGCTGCCTGTAGTTATGTTAGTAACCTGGGTGGTACTACCCAGATATGCTCAGAGGTAATCCAAGATGTCACACAAAATACAAAACATGCAGACATTGCCATCATCCTAGTGGGCAGGTTCAATGCTGCCTTCTCCCCCCACCACACCAAAAGGGCACATATGTCTCATGGCACAGTGCTGCCCCCCCTGACATCACAGATGCTCAGGTAAGAGATGCCCTTCCCAAAGCAATAAACACTGCATCAATGGGACCAGACAGTGTCCCAGGCTGTGTCCTACATGAACCATGAGAAGAGCTACACCCAGACATAACACCACTGTTCATTCCCAGCCTTAATACACGGTATGTGGCCAGAGAGTGGCATACAGCAACAGTGGTCCCTCAACATTCAGGTGGTGCCTTCATGGATCCTGGACACTACTCGACCCATATGTCTGACTAGCTTTGTCTGCAAAGCTATGGCAAGGATCATCACGAACCTCACATATCTAGATATTGTGGACCTACAGACATGTCACCATACACAGTTTGGCTTTGTCAATGGCAAGTCCTGCCTCTCCAACCAGTTTGATTTCTTTGAAACAGTCACCAAGGCCACTGTCAAGGGGAAGGAGGTGTACACAGCCTACCTGAACCTTGCATAAGCCTTGGATACAATACCCCAGTTGTGCATTCTAGGGAAGCTCACCAGTGTACATATTAACCCCTATGTCACTATGGGTATTGCACAGTGGCTCAAGGGCAGAACACACATGGTAGAATTGCTGGAGCCATGTCAGCCTACAACCTGGTACAAGTGGTGTCCCACAAGGCACAGCCCTGGGAGCTGTCATCTTCATTATATATTTATCATAGGTACAGGCCAACATGGAAGTACTGTGGCACAGCAAGTCACAGGTGACTGCAAACCGGACACCATAATCAACTCACCAGCTAACACACGCACCCTCCAAAAGGGACTCTTGGAAACACACAACTTGTGCCACAGCCATGGCCTCAACATGAATGACAGAAAGCGTATAGTCATCCCCTTTGTCAAACACAGAGTGACCACAACGTACCACATATGTGTTAATCCATTAAGTGCAGATGAAGGAATTATGGACCTTGGGGTACACAGGTTGATAGCATTCTACCATTTGACAACAACATGGACAAAGTGGTTAGGTAAGCATGTTATATGGGCCAAATCATCATGGGATCCACATGTAGATCAGGGGTGGACATTGTGCCCCTTTACTCATCCCTCATCATGCCCATAATTGACTATGATGAACCTGTCGGCATGCACCTTACCAGACACCTGCAGCAACTGGAGATACCACATATGTACCTCGACAAGGGGATCAAAGGGCTCAAACAGATGCCACATACTGACTGGTTAAAGTAACAGCAGCTCTACTCAGTGACATACTGCCTCTTCATAGGCAATCTGTGCCTGACATAGAAGGCCAGGTCATACCCTCAGTTAATGGCCATGCTGCATCTCAGAATATCCAGATCCCACCAGGATACACACTGGAAATACTTGAACCTCAGGAGTGATATACACAGGACATGCTTGAGGGGCACATTCACAACTCAGAGGCTCCCTTCATTCCGGAATATTATCCCAATAGAGGTTAGGCAGACTGACTCAGTGACTATCTTCAAGAGTGATATTAATGACAGGATGTGACATTGTAGGGTTACCCTGGGTATCACTTATGTGTCACTGTGAGACAGAGGCACATCATACTAACCTTGGAAAAGGGCATAGCAAGACAGATTCACAATGCATGTTGAAAGGCACACACATTCTGGCTAGGTGGATACATGCCCTGGGCAGACATCCCTGTACGAACCTATGGACCTATGTATCTTTATCACCATTGTCCCTATGTGCTGTTAATCACCAATGTAATCTCAATACTATGGTAGCATGTGCAAAGGTCAGTTGTCAGTCACCTCTATGGTACAGTTACATACAAGTCAGTCAGATGCATGGACACATATGACTCAGTCATTGTCCATGCCACCACAGCTGATGTGGGATGTCCCTCACTGGGATACATGATAGGGAACATGGAAGGGATCACTGAGCAAGTGACACAGGCTGGTAGACCCCTGACCTTGGTTGGCATCAGACCCTCACCAGGGATTCTGACAAATTACTGAATGCTAATGACTTCGTGTAGCTACAAAACCCTAGCTGAATGGTTCTTAGCATGCAGTCACTGCATTGCTATGGAATACTGTCTTACCACTCCCACAACAGGTGAAAACATGCAGCCCTGTACATCAACAACATGTAGACTATATGCCCCAGACCAGGTGTGCATCCCTCACTACTAGGCTGATAGCATCTACATCTCACACTGTATGTACACATCCCACATGCTGCACCTGCACAGAAGACCACGGTCATAATGTTACTCTGTGCAAATACCATGTATTCACATGTGGCAGGCATCACACATGGTAACTATTGAAGGTCACAGGTACATATGTGTATTTGGTACACACATACATCATGTGTGCATTGCCATAACTGGTTTAATCAATGTCTTGCATTATTGTGAGTGACAACCCACACACATGGGCATTCTGTGTGTGCAAAACACACGTGGCATGTCTGTAATCAAAAGCCATACATAATTGTGATATCATTTAGAAAGGGGTATGTGCATCCTGTGGTGTGTTTTCCCAGTTGCCAAAAGGGATGTTTTTTTCATACACACATACTTATCCCCCTTCACACACACTTGCCACCTGCTGGATTCAAACCCCTACTTAACTAGGTTATGACAGTAGAGACGGACACATTAGCACAGCGCGCTATTTACATTACTGGGAGTTTTCCCTTCCCCTGATATACTTATAGGGTGCTGACATCACCAGAGTTTAGAAAGTGGAATGATCATCCTGTGGTGTGCTTTCCCAGTTGCCAAAAGGGATGTTTCTTTTATACATACTTACACACACACTTTCCACCTGCTGGATTCAAACCCCTACCTAACTAGGTTATGACACTAGAGACGGACGCATTAGCGCAGTGCGCTATTCGCATTACTGGGAGGTTTCCTTTCCCCTGATATACTTATAGGGTGCTGACATCACCAGAGTTTAGAAAGTGGAATGATCATCCTGTGGTGTATTTTCACAGTTGCCAAAAGGGATGTTTCTTTCATACACACACACTTACCCCCCTTCACACCTGCTGGATTCAAACCCCTACCTAACTAGGTTATGAGACTAGAGGCGGACGCATTAGCGCAGCGTGCTATTCGCATTACTGGGAGTTTTCCCTTCCCCTGATATACTTATAGGGTGCTGACATCATCAGAGTTTAGAAAGTGGAATGATCATCCTGTGGTGTGCTTTCCCAGTTGCCAAAAGGGATGTTTTTTTCATACACACTTACACCCCTTCACACACATTTGCCACCTGCGGAATTCAAACCGCTACCTAACTAGGTTATGACACTACAGACGGACGCATTAGCGCAGCACACTATTTGCATTACTGGGAGTTTTCCCTTCCCCTGATATACTTATAGGGTGCTGACATCATCAGAGTTTAGAAAGTGGAATGATCATCCTGTGGTGTGTTTTCCCAGTTGCCAAAAGGGATGTTTTTTTCATACACACACACTTACCTCCCCTCACACACACTTACCGCCTGCTGGATTCAAACCCCTACTTAACTAGGTTATGACATTAGATATGGACACATTAGCACAGCGCGCTATTCGCATTACTGGGAGGTTTCCTTTCCCCTGATATACTTATAGGGTGCTGACATCACCAGAGTTTAGAAAGTGGAATGATCATCCTGTGGTGTATTTTCACAGTTGCCAAAAGGGATGTTTCTTTTATACACACACACTTACCCCCCTTCACACACACTTGCCACCTACTGGATTCAAACCCCTACCTAACTAGGTTATGAGACTAGAGACGGACGCATTAGCACAGCGCACGATTCGCATTACTGGGAGTTTTTCCTTCCCCTGATATACTTATAGGGTGCTGACATCATCAGAGTTTAGAAAGTGGAATGATCATCCTGTGGTGTGCTTTCCCAGTTGCCAAAAGGTATGTTTCTTTCATACACACACACTTACCCTGCTTCACACACACTTGCCACCTGCTGGATTCAAACCCCTACCTAGCTATGTTATGATACTAGAGACAGACGCATTAGCAGAGCGCGCTATTCAGATTACTGGGAGGTTTTCTTTCCCCTGATATACTTATAGGGTGCTGACATCATCAGAGTTTAGAAAGTGGAATGATCATCCTGTGGTGTATTTTCCCAGTTGCCAAAAGGGATGTTTCTTTCATACACACACACTTACCCCCCTTCACACACACTTGCCACCTGCTGGATTCAAACCCCTACCTAACTATGTTATGACATTACAGACGGACGCATTAGCAGAGTGCACTATTTGGATTACTGCGAGATCCCTTTTCTCCGATATACTTATAGGGTGCTTACATGATCAGTGCCTAGAAAGGGAACTGAGCATCCTGTGGTGTGTTTTCACAGTTGCTAGGAGTAACATTTGGACCAAGTGTGTGAGCATGCCCAGTTCAGCCTTCCCATGGCATGTTGTGTGAAAGATGTCTCATTTATCTAAGTGTGTGAGCATGCCCAGTGTGGGCTTTACATATGTTGAACTCTGCAGCCCATCACATTTGTGGATGAGTGTGACCTTCAACAAATACCTCCAGTTTATGGTTGTGTGTTGTCTGCCATGTTGTGTAGTTACTGTCCGAATGCTTTTTGTGTGAACAAAACAGGGAGTATACTGTGCCTGCAGGTTTTGCATGGGATACTTTGCACAAAATTGTCAACATCCGTTTATACTGACTTAACACTGTAGCACTGTATAGTGTAGTGTTTCAGTACTTTCACTGTGGTGGTCAGTATCCTGGGCTTTAGTCCTATCACCGCTTTACATTTCCATAGTGTGCACAACAGCCTGGTTAGGGTCCAGTTGTGCACATCTGCACAAAGGCAGTGCCTCTACAGACCCTGGTAATTACTGCCCCATAAGCTTAACAAGTGTAGTCTGCAAATCTATGGAGAGGATCATAATTGAGCTCATAAACAAAGATATAGGGGACATGCAGACATTGTACCCATCCCATTTTGGCTTGGTCAGGGGCAGATCATGCCTTTTGTACTGGGTTGACATCTTCAAATTGGTCACTTAGGCCATTGTTGGGGAAAGGCAGTCCATACAGCCTACCTTGGCCTTGCAAACACTTTCAACACAATACCCCAGTCAGGTATTGTGGAAAACCCTAACAACTGAAATGTAAACCCATATGTCACAAGATGGGTTGCAAACTGGCTTAAGGACGGGACCCACAGGGTTAGAGTTGCTGGCACTATGTTAGACTCCAGGCTGGTCACAGGTGGTGTCTCACAGGGCTCAGTCCTTGGCCCCCATTGTTTGTCATGTACTTCCCAGAAGTACAGGCCAACATGGGAGGACTTTGGCTGACAATGTTTGCAGATGACTGCACACTGGGCACCATGGCGGACAGTGCATCACACACGGATATCCTTCAGAAGGGACTCACAGTAACTGATAGCTGGTGCCAGGGACATGGCCTGAAGTCAAAGTGCACAACATGTGTAGACATACCCTTCAGGAAAAGCAAGGTGACCCCAAGCTACCATATAGGTGGCAATCCTCTAAGCACAGAGAAGGTCATCATGGACCTGGGGACCCAGGTTGACAGTCGCCGTTCTTCTGAGACTCACATTGCTAAGGTGGCTAGAAAGACCTTCAACATTGCCCACCTGCTCAGGATGGGATTCACATCCAGATCTAGTGGGTCATTGTTCCCCTGTACTCTTCACTTATCAGACCAGTGATCAAGTCAAATGCCCTATTCTGGCTGTATGTCACCAACATCTGCAGCAATTGCAGACACCCTGAATGTCCCCCACCTAAAGGATCAAGGAACCCCAACAGCTGTCATATGCTGCCAGATTGAAGACACTCCCACTCTATTCACTCACATATTGTCTGCTTAGAGGTGACATGTGCCTGACATGCGAGGCCATGTCCAAACAGGGATTAATGGACATGCTCCACCTCAGAATCAGAAGATCCACCTGAACCACTAGTGCAGGTGACTTACACCTTAGCAGGGTTGTATGTTGGACATGTTGGAGGGATGAAGTTATCACCCAGAGACTCCCTATGCTGTGTAATACAATCCCAGTCCATGTGAGGCAAAGCACCTTGCTGGCTGTGTTCAAGAGGTATCTTGACCTGTGGATGGAAGGTCATACGTTTAACCCGGGGATTGTCACGGTGTCACTGCTGGAGAGAGGCATGACACACTAATGGGCACAGTACTGTTTCCATATAAGGGGTGGTGTATGCCAATGAACTCTGTGCTAGGCTTATACCTGCCTTAGGGAAGATAGCCTAGTATAAACCTATGTACCTATGAACCTATCTGACCATGTTGCATTATGTTCAGATGTGAACTACTTACAACAGCCTCATCCAACATCGGTAGTGTATTCCACAACATGGGTGTACATTGGCGAACAGTACTGATGTGCCCTAGGCCATTTCTAATGCTAGTCGGAGAGTGTTTGTCCATCAACACATTGTAAGTGATGTTTGCCATGACATATGTCTTGTTTAGTATACTGTGCCTCTGTCTACCTGTGACATAACATTGATACCCAGGGTAAACCTCCCATCTCCCATGCACTCATTAGTATTCCTGTTGAGGGGACTCAACGAGTGTCTCTACGGACAACCTGTACTGGTAGTTTACTCATGTGTGGGGGTGGCTACTGTGTTTTGGATAATGCAGTACAGCCTGTCCTATATATGACAGTGCTGGGGTTCAGGTCCCTCATGTGCATAGCTCCCTGCCATTCAGATTGTACAAGGTGCAGCATGTGCATTGATTCCAGCTTGGGCATGGCTTTCTACATCAGGCACAGCTTGCATCTGGGTGGACAGCATGGCAGTGTGTGGAGCTGCATTCTGTGTAATCAGACTACACATTACATGTGTTCCAGCTCTGTCATACTCCTGGTGAGGTACTGTTGTGGACTTTACAGGTGCTGGATGTGTCTGCATGAGGTACACCCCACAGGGGTTGTTGTGGTAATTTCTAATGCTGATGAAAGATAACTGCAGAACCACAATGACCTCCCCTTAGCTAGATGTCAGACAGCATGGACCATGCAATCACAAATAAAAACAGGACCGTATCCAAAGGGAAAGTGTCCTGTCTGGTGGACCCCACCCATATACAGACTGTATGACAGATGCCGGTTACTAATGCAAGACAGAGCTACATCTCCAAAAGGGAAGACAGCTGTGATCAGCACTAGTAGAAAGCTACATTATCTCATAAAGACATGCAAGGTCAACTTGGGGACATAAATCACCAAAGACAATGAAGGTAACCACACTGATTTCTTCAGTTATGTCAGACACCTGGTTGTGAACCCTCGGATATGCTCAGAGTTGGTACACAACAACATATATTCCAGTGACCTGACAGATATTGGCAACATTCCGTCGGACAGCTTCAGTGCGATTTACCCCCTCCCTCACCCCAAAAGAAGATAGTTATCACTGCTGTATGTAACCTCACTGTCATCTTGGATGTCCATGTGAGAGCCACACTCAGCAAAGACAAGTACACAGCATCCATGGGACCTGCTGGTATCTCCAGTTGCATGCTATGTGAACTCCAGAAGGGGCTGGACCCGTTGATACAACTGCTATTTAACCTTAGTCTTGCTACAGGATATGTACCTGAACAGTGGCGTACGGCAACAGTGGTCCCACTCCACAGAGGAGATGCCTCCACAGACCATGGCAACTACCACCACACAAGCCTAACCAGCCTTGTCTGCAAAGATATGGGGAGAGTCATTATGGAGCTCTTACACAGACACATTACTGACCTACGGACCCTTGTTCCCACCTAGTTCAGCTGTGTACAGGGCAGATCCTGCCTTTTGCACCTAGTTGACTACTATGAAACTGTCAGTAGGGCCATCGATGAGGGCTATGCAGTCCACACAGCCTACCTGCACTTGGCTAAGGCCTGTGACACAATACCACACTCAGGCATCATAGCCAAGCTCAACAGCTGACATATAACGGCATATGTCAGGATAGGTTGCAAAATGGCTAAGAAACAGAACCCATGGAGTGAACATTGAAGGTGCCTAGTCAGAGTTCAAGCCAGTCACAGGTGGTGTCCCACAAGGATGTGTCCTGGGACCCCTCTTAATTGGTATTTACTTTTCAGATGTGAAAGCAAACATAGGGGGGTTGTGGCTGACAAAGTTTGCAGATGACTGCAACCTAGGCACCATAGTGAATACATCAGCCGGCACACAAATACTACAGAATGCCGTCACAAAGGCAGATAGCTGGTGCCAGACACATGGCCTGAAACTGAATGCAACTGATGTGTATTCATCCCCTTTGGGAGGAACAAAGTACCCACAGATCAATACATAGACAGCAACCCACTGAGCACAGACAACAAATCAGACACCTGGGGACACATGTAGATAGTGACATCTCTTTTGACACCCTAGGAGGTCATTGTTCCACTATCCTTCTCCCTTATCAGGCCCATGATTGAATACGAAGCCCCATATGGTATGTACCTCACCCAGCAATTGCAACAGCTGGAGACACCCCAAAGGAACCTACCATGAAGATCAAGGTTCTTCAACACATGTCAGATGCTTCCAGAATAGAGGAAATCCAGCTTTGTTCAGTGTCATACCGCATACGTATAGGTGTCCTATGCCTGACATACAAGACCATGTCCAATCAGGATTTGGTGGACATGCTCCACTGCAAGCAATCCAAATCCACCAGAGCCATGAGAGCTGAGGATTTGAACCTCAGCACATACATGTATAGGACATGCTGGAGGGACAGAGTCATAACTCAGAGGCATCTCACACTCTAGCAGAGTATCCCAGTCCATGTTTGACAGAGTCCCTCACTGACTCTCTTCAGGAGACATCTGGACAACTGCATTTGAGACGGAGGCACAGACTAGACAGAGGCACAGTCATGTTATTCAGTTACATAAGGGGGTCATACTGTGTCACTACTAAGTCAGAGGCACAATCATCAGAATCTATTCTGTACACTTATTACCAGTATAAGGGGTGGCAATAGCCACATCACTATGGCTAGGCTTATACATGCACTAGGGCAGATAGGCTAGTAGTAGACTATGACACTATGAAACACCGGTGTATGTGTAGCTATTGTCAATCAAACAGTATGATGTGGTTTGGGGGGCTTGATATCTCCCTGTATTCCAACATTGTTTTGTCTATTCCTTCTAGCATGTCTAGAGATCAGTTGCTAGTGTCCTCTCCTGCTCAGCTGGTGAACCTGGGAATATTGAGGTAATGTTACACTTGCCTCATGTACACTGACAACCCTCTCCTTCTGCCATAAAACACACATACATGTGAGAGATGCAACTATATAGCCAAAGTGGAGACTGAGCTCTCTCAACATAGGACTAGCAAGACCAGAGAGAAGGTGAAGGTAACCACACACACATCAGAAATCCAGTCTCACATGGCACTATCACAACTTCAGATCATACACATAGACACACAGAGACACTCTCGGAGGCTCTGATCAGGATTCTACCGGAATGGCAGTGGCCACCACAGCAGACACTCACACAACTGCCTCCACAGGGCACAGCACATGCAACACATTGACCACAGAGTCGGTGTGCCAAACAGTCACAGCCCTTAAGGCCAAAAACAATGCCAGACACACTTGTCTATGGTTACTCCATAGTCAGACACACTGACGTCCCGCTCACCAGATCGGGTACGGAGGAGGTCACAGTAAGCTGCCTATCGGGCATTGGAATCCACCACATAATGCAAGCACTCAGGTCACTCAACTGCAAGTACAGGTCTGACCCAGTCATTATCCATGCTGGTGTGAACGACCTGAGATGTACCTCCCTGGACTACATGGAAAGAGACATAGAGGATCCCTCTGATTATGTAGGCCAGGCAGGTATGACCCTGACCTTCAGCAGTATCCTACCTTCACCAAGTATGATGCCACATAAACAGAGACAAGATGATCAGCTGTATTATTTTGCTTAGACTATGGTGTCATTCAAAGGGGGTCCAATGTCTGTCTGCCTGGGACGACATGCTGGACAGGCCACGGTGATTTGCAAGGGACGGCTTGCACCTGTCACCCCTGGGCTTCTGGATTTCAGATGATGCTCTTGCCACCCCCATTGTGCCTTTTTTATGCAAGATTCAGATACTACACCTACCACCCTAGAACACAGTAAAGGAAGGACACTAAGGGTACTGCTGCTCAATGCCAGAGGTCTCAACCTCAAGCTGCACACACTCTATGCCCTTCTCAGTATGTAGCACATTGATGTCTGTGCTGTGCCTGAAACCTGGTTCAGAGCTTCTGACAGAACCCCGGCACTATCGGGTGTTACCTCATATCATGCATTCCGGCACCAGCATCCGGACAACACCAAGAAGGATGGTGGGTGTCCATATTCATCAAGGACACCCTCACCTCATTGTTGGTGGCAACACACGATGCATCGGAGACCACCCAGGTGCCAGTGACAGTAGGCAAGACTGCTCTGCAGTTTGTAGCATGTTACATGCAACCCTCTCAAACTCAGGTACCTCACACAGCTATCCTGCAAACACTGAAGAGGATAAATGTATCTCCAAACACCATCCTACTGGGTGATTCCAACTATCCACATATAGACTGGGATCACTAATCATGCCACAACACTCTAACACAAAGGTTCCATGAGTTCATACACTGAAATGCCATGGAACAACTGGTCCCAATCCCCTCAAGTGGAGGCAACATACTAGAAATCATCATCACGAACATGGGGTCACACTGTTCAACACCAGCAGTATACCCATCATTGGTGAGATCAGATCATGGACTACTCTCAGTGGGAGTCCACATCCCACCCACACCCCAGATGGAAAAACAAACAGTGAAGACCTTCTCAGATGCCGACTTCACATTTCTAAGGACTGGTGTGGTCTCTTTCAAGGCCCCAAGCCAGTGGACACCATTACCCAAGCCACTGTATCACTTACAAATGCCTTCTACCAGCACCTCCAGGACTGCATGGATCAGGCAATCCCAAACAAAACAAAGACTCTTTGTACCACAGGCAAGCATCCAGTCTGGTGGACCCTAGCCATAAACAAGCTCTACAACACAAGGAAGGGGCTACTACAAGATAGAGCATAATCTGTAGGAGGGAAGACACCCCTGCTCATTGTGAGTAACACACTGGGTGTCCCCATACAATCTTCCGAGGCAAGTTTTGAGAGTAAACCCACTCAGGACTCAAGGGACAATCATGAGGCCTTTTTGCCTATGTTTGAAACCTGGGAGGAACTCCCAGATATGCTCAGAATTAGTTGAATGATGTAGATATCACTGCACCTACAGACATTGCCAACATACTGGCTGACAGGTTCATTGCAGATTCCTCCCCTCCCCAACTGGAGGGTATCTACACCAGAGGATTGTAGCCCCCCCATACATCTCCAATGCTGGGGTGGGAACTGCTCTATCCAAGGCAGAAAACACTTTATCCATGGGACCAGATGGTGACCCCAGTTGTGTGCTCCATGAACTCAATGAGTAATTACACCCGCAGTTAGGGCAGCTGTTTAATCTTAGCCTCACCTCAGGATATGTGCCCAAGGAGTGGCATACGGCTATGGTGGACCCACTTCACAAAGGAGGTGCCTCCACCAACCCCGGAAACTACCATCCCATCAGCTTGACAAGCCTGTTCTGCAAAGCTATGGAGAGGATCATAATGGGAATTATAAATGAAGACATAGGGGACTTGCAGACATTGGATACAATCCAGTTTTGCTTTGTCAAGGGCAGATCATGCCTTTTAAACTTGGTTGACTTTTTCAAAACAGTCACCCAGGCCATTGACGTGGGCAGGGCAGTCCACACAGCCTACCTTGACCTGGCAAAGGCTTTCGACACAATACCCCACTCAGGTATCATTGAAAACATCACCAGCTTAATTGTGAACCCATACATCACAGCATGGGTTGCAAACTAGCTAAGTGACGGAACACACAGGGTCAAAGTTGCTGGTGCCATGTCACACTCCAGAGCTGTCACAGGTGGTGTCCCACAGGGATCAGTCCTGGGCCCACATTTGTTCAGCATCTACTTTTCAGAAGTACGAGCAAACACAGGAGGATTATGGCTGACAAAGTTTGACGATGACTGCAAACTAGAAAGCATAGTTGGAAACCCATCTGACACAGACATCCTTCAGAAGGGTCTCATAGACACGGATAACTGGTGCCACAGCCATGACCGTACATTAAACACTAAACAATGCATAGCCATACCCTTCAGGAAGAACAAGGTTACCACTACTTCCCATCTAGGTGGCAATCCTCTAAGCACAGAGGAGGTTATCAGGGACCTGGGCACCCAGGTTGACAGTAACCTTTTGTTTGACACTCACATTGCCAGGGTAGTTTGGAAGGCCTTCTACATTGGCCACCTCATCATGCAGGGATTCACATCTAGATCAAGGGAGGTCATTGTTCCCCTGTACTCATCACTCATCAGACCAATGATTGCATACAATGCCCCATTCAGAATGTATCTGACCCAACACCTGCGGCAATTGGATGGGCCCACAAATTCCTCAACAGGAGGTGAAAGGGTCTCAAACATATTTCTTATGCTGCCCGACTGAAGGGATTCCAGCTGTATTCAGTCACTTACCGTCTGCTCAGAGGTGACCTGTGCCTGACATACAAGGCTATGTCCAACCCAGAATTATTGAACATGCTTCACCTCAAGACCTCTACATCCATCAGAACTACAAGGGCAGGAGACCTAAACCTCAACACAGATATTAATAGGATGTGCTGGAGGGACAGATTCATCACCCAGAGAGTCCCTATGCTGTGGAACAACATCCTGGTACATGTGAGGCTGAGCACCTCACTGGCTTCATTCAAGTGAGATCTTGACCAATGGATGGGAGATTGCAGGTATACCCCAGGGATAACCTCAGTATCACTGCTTGACAGAGGCACAGCAAAATAATGGGCATATTATCCATCAACTTGAAGGGGTGGCAGAAGCCACAAAACTCTGGGCTAGGCTTATTAATGCCCTAGGGCAGATAGCCTAGTATGAACCTATGAACCTATGCACATAGGCCTGGGGCAGTTCCTGCTATTAGGACAGTGGTCTGCAACAAGCTATATAGTAGTAGTGGGTTTTAGCCATTGGTTTTTGACCATGGCTATTCCATGTTGCTTCTTGTTGTGGTACAAACATGGGTGTGTGGTTATCCATGCTATTTATTGCTAGTCACCCTCATTTTGTATCTTGTTCCATGTTTTTTACATGTACATCACTGTATGACGTGTGACCTGGTAGTGTCAGGGTGCTGATGTGGGCTTTGACCCTGTTTTCTATTACAGCACTGATATCTACATTCTCTATACTGTGTGTGTTTACACTGCACACATCTTGATGTTTATACTTCTGGCATTGGGTAGCATTACATCTAGGTTCCTATCCCTTGTGGTACCCATGAGGTGGGTTTGTGTTTTTGTGGTTTATGATTCTTGCGGGTGGATGTTAGTTGGGGTCCTCAGGTGTGCATGTGGTACATGATATTACATTACTTAACACATGGCATTCATGCCTCAGGTGGTGCTGCAGGGCCACCTCTGTCGGATACACATACTACAGTTTGGCAGCAGGTTGTGTCATGTTAGGCATCCCTGTTACTGTATGAGTGAGTCAGAGCGGGTATCAGTCCCAGTGTTCCTACTGACCAAGCATATGTGCTATGCGTTGCCTCTTTGCCAAGGCCAGGGCATACTGGGCACGCCTCCTTCTGCCTACTGGGACAAGGTCAGGTTGTTCCTCCTCCGAGTCACCCCCTGCCTGTGGTGGCCTTGGCAATGGTGGGGGGATGTTTGGCCCAGGCCTGTGCTGGTCCTGCTGCAGCTGTTTCCGCAGGATCATATTATGCAGCATAGCACATATCATGATCATTTGGGTACATGTAGTTGGTGTGTACTGCAAGGCTCCACCAGATGTGTCCAGACACCGGAACCGTGACTTGAGCAGCCCAAACACACGCTCTATGATATTACGTGTTTGTGCATGTACCTCATTATGGCATTCCTGTTCAGGTGTGTGTGCATTTCTGATGGGTGTCATCAGCCACGGCTCAAGTGCATAACCTGCATCCCCCACTAGGTGTCCGTGTGGGAAGTCCCCATTGGCAAATGATTGGTACAGCTGCGTCAGATGCCAGATATGGGAATCGTGGTAGCTCCCAGGGCAGCCAGCACACACATTCATTATTATGCCCTGGGCATCACACACAACCTGGCAGTTGATGGAGGGGTATCCCTTGTGGTTAATGTAGGCTCTACCCCGCTCTCCTGCTGGTGCTTTGATGCATATGTGCGTGCAGTCTATAGCACCCAGTACCTCAGGGTATTCCGCTATTTGCTGGAAGAGACGCATATTGCTGGCCAATACCTCACGGGCATTGGGGAAATATACATGATCACCGACATGTGCTGACATGGCATCCAGGAACTGGTGTAGTACCCTGGAGGCTGATGCCTGTGATATCCCCATCATATCGCCAGTTGGTCTCTGGAAGGTACCTGTTGCTAGTATTCTTAGGCCAACACATACCTTGGTTTCCACTGGGATGGGTTCCCCTCTGTTGGTTCTATGTGTGAGGCGTGGCCTGCACAGCTCAACAATCTGCTGCAGGAGCTCTCTGTCCACTCTATAGCGCTCTACTATCTCCAGCTCATGTAACCCATGGTAGGTGACCCTGGGCCTGTATACTCTTCTCCTTCTCCTCACTCTGGGTTGTCTGTCAGCATCTGCATTGTCACCACCCTCAGCAATTCTCCTATGCCTGACTATAATAGCTATGGCCCCTAGCATTTCTGCTCTGAGTTCAGCTTTTTTCAATTTTCAATTCTGATAGCTTAGTTTCTGGCAGTATCTGTTGTGAGAAACAGCCTGCACTGCTCCTTGCAGTGTTTAAGTGCTGGGTTGGGCTTCTAGTCTGCCTGTGTAATTGCCTGCTTCTAATTGTTTCCACCAATTAACTCCAGTAGTATCCTCTGGCAGTTTCCCTGGATTTTAGTTGTTTCCTGTTTCCTTTCTGTTTCCTGAGGGGGAGCAATGTGCACACCAGCTTACACAAGCTTACAGTCACTTAAACACGCGTACACATCCTTACACGGTGTTACACGCGCGCACACATCCTTACACGGTGTTAGCTAAGCTGATTCATGCTAAAACGTGTGCACACTGCCTTACACACGTGCAAGCCCGCGCAAACCGTTGTAAATGGTTTGCAACACGCTCCCACATGTTGAACCTGCCTTACACGCGTGCACACGCGCGCATGCACGTATATCAAGAAACTTTGAGTGTAGGGATAGCGTATACCCTCAATTTCTTGACTTTCCTAGTGTTCTGTTGGGACACACCTCCCTCCCTGATGTCTGTCTGTCATCTGTGACCTTACATTGCCCTCCAATCTGGTACATTTATTGCTATCATCCCCCCCCATGATGTCACCTACCTCTTACTCTGTTCCTCCCCCATCTCTAACTCTTACAGTACTCAGACAGTGCTCATTACCTATGTGACAGTGTGATTCAGTATTGTAACCCTCATTTACATAGGATTGCCTAGTAATGACTAGTTACATGTCTTACACGGAGCTTCCCCCCCTTGACAACCACTAAACGGAGGCCATATTGTTTTTGGTCTGCAAGTCCCTCCATTGACATTCAATGTGATACATAAATCCCACAATTGTGGGCTTATAAGCGTCGGTTTTCAGTGTTAGGTAGCACACCTCGTTTGCGGGTGTGCGCTGCAGTTAAACACAAAAATCCCATGAAAAAAAAAAAAGTTATATAACTTATTTTTGCAACACTTTTTCATGCCAATGGCCACATATTTGGCCATTGGCATGCTTAATGAAACATATGCACCCTTTATTTGGAGCTGACATAGCTCCGTTTTTAATTTTGCAGAAATGTACTCAATTGTCAGCTGAGTACATTTCTGCAGCTAACACATCCGTTACACGGACTGGTTTCTGCTTCGTGGATCGCTCAAATACCTCATTTGCATATCTTTGAGCTGCAAATGAGGTATTGAGCATTTCCACGCCCAGTCCGTGTAAGAGACGTGTTAGCTGTCTCTTACACGGAGATTTGGGCTGTTCCTGAATCAGGAGGCTTACACGGAGGCTTACACTACTCTTGAACTCCGTGTAAGCCTTCCTGAATCTGGCCCCTACTCAAGAAGATTGAATGCTGTAATTAAATCAAAAGGTACTTCAACAAAGTATTAGTTTAAGGGTGTGCACACACAACAAAGTATTAGTTTAAGGGTGTACACACTTATGCAACAAGCATATTGTAAGTTTTTTATTTATATTGTTTCCCCTAACAGATTTTTTTGTTTTTCAATTGAATTGTACAGGTTATAGGTCACATTAAAGGTGGGAAAGTTTTGAAATGGTTTATTGTGGTCTCATTTTTTATATCATAAAAACCTTGCATTTTAACAGGGGTGTGTAAACATTTTATATTCACTGTATATATTATTGTATTTTAAATTTTACATATTTACTAATTATAATAAAAGTAAACAATTAAAATATAACAGACACTATAGTCAGCTGATCTGTTCTGACTTGAAGTACCTATCCAGTAATATAATTATTCAAATCATCTTTTCCAATTTAAAAAGATAAAAAATGGATGTGTATAATAAAGTAAGTAACAATGCAAACAAGATTTTTATTACCCATCATTATATGTTTCTAATATGAAGCTATATATATTATTCATGATGTATGAAAAGAACTGACGATATAATAGATTCCAGCTACAACACTATGTATGCTAGAGTCTTATGGTAAATATATACCATTTTCCCAAATAATACCTAAAATTGAAAAAAGGATAGCTTAACAATTACACTTATCACTAAAGCAGTTTATCTCCCCTTAAATATAGTTAAGCTGCTAAGTATGGACATGAAGCATTTTACTTCTTATGTGAAAATATTAGAGGGGCTTTCTAATAGTACACTCTCAAGGACAGATGCCAGACAGACTTGACATACTTAATTCAATTCTTAAAATTGCTTGTTTATGTAATAATTATGTATAATAAAATAGGAAACGTTGTATTAATCTCTTATTAGTCAAAAATTAGTTTGTTAATATTTTGTCTGTGCACCTTTTTGATTCTATGTTAATGTCTAATACTTATTAAAAATGTCACAGAGGTCAAATTTTCCCCATATTAAACTTATTTCTATATGTCACACACAAACTGAAACAGAAGAATTAATACATGCCAACAAAATTATAGTTCCCATATCTCATCCTAGATACAAATTGGTTTAATGAGCTTTATATTTCAACTTATTATACAGAAAACACCCACCCTCTCACATGGAATTATTTACTAAAAAATAGATCATTATAAATACCAACAGAGAAGAAATACATTTGAAAACATGTCATTTAGTCTTCATAAATGTGTAAATGCAACCTTTAAAGCAGGAAAACTGCAGCAACAGGAAAACTTCAGTCTGGGAAAAGAATGTGATATAAAAGAACTTGAGCAAGAGGGAGTGTATACATATTTGGGAAATGAAGGATCAACAATAAAACATGAACAAATGTAAATAAAACTTAGTAAGGAATACTTTAGAAGACTTAAAGTAATCATGAAAACAAAGTTGACATCTAGGAACAAAATCCAAGCTATAAACCAATTTTCTCCTCCTATCCTTACTTACAGTTTTGGAGTGATTGACTGGCCCCAAAACATGTTGGATAGATTGTATAGGAAAACAAGAAGGATGCTTACATATATATATATATATATATATATATATATATATATATATATATATATATATATACAGATGTTTCAAGCATGGGCATTAATGCCCTTCTAGCTTGCCAATATATCAAAGCACTTGTTCCCATAATAAACGTCCAGGCTGTCCTTAAAAATATCAAAACTAGTACTTGCTTTTAATGTAATTTGGTAGTCTGTTCCAAGCATCAGCTACTCTGTCAGAGAACCAATTAGTACACTTCTCATTCCTATAGAATCTTCTACATAGGTTATCTGATGATTTTCTAGTACTTGTTGATAACCCCAAACATTCCCAAAGGTAGTTGTCCCTAAATGCCCTATATACCTGAATAAAATCTCCTCTTAAATATCTGTAAGAGACAGTGTACAAGTTCAGATATTTTAGTCTTTCATAATAACTTAGATTTTCACATCCATGGATGCCCTTGGTATATTTCCGCTGTACTCTTTCCAGTTTATTCATGCTTGTTTTCCTATAGGGTTTCCATATCGTTATTCCATACTCAAGTTTGGGTCTAATGTAACTAGCAAACAATGACTTCATTATGTTTGATTTCCTAGACTTTATAAATCTTTTTATTCAACCTATAGTTCTATAACTATCATTAGCCAATTGGTTGATATGATTAGAAAAACTCATAGCTGAATCTACCCATATATCCAGGTCCTTAAATGAGTCTACGGTTTCAATCACTGGGTGCTGTATTAAATATTCACCTTTCAGTTTATGTCTCTCACATCTCATATGCTTAATATTTGATGTATTTATCAACATATTCTCCTGTGCCCAAATGGTCAATTTAGTCAAATTATTTTGCAGACATGTCTTATTTGTAACACTTGTAATCAGTTTACCCAATTTCAGGTTGCCAGCATATAGACTGTAGAACCCCTCAGATGAAAAAGTCGGGTCTGAAAGATACAATCTAAACAGGTAAAGGCCTAGGACAGAACCCTGTGGGACACCTTGACTGTAAGCAAGGATTTCACCTGTCCAGTTGGTGTGTGATACATGCTATGTCCTATTTGTAAGACATGCAGCTTCATGCTCACCAAATGATTTATAAAAATCAGTGCATACCAAGATTATATATTCCCCATTCCAAAGGAGGGTTGGGCCTCCTTGAAATTGATTACATGTATAGATCTGCAATTGTGGAACTCCACACATATCTGCTGACCTCACAAGATCCAAATGTAGTAAAAGGTTTGAAATATGAGGAAAAGAAATCTAAGATGACTTCTCTACTTAATCTAGCAGAAGCATATCAGCTTCAAGCAGGAAAGGAAATCAAACCAGAAGTAGATAAAAATCAGGCAGCAAATGAATGTGCCAAAAACAAAAGAAAGACTATAAGTTTAGGACAAGATGAGAAGGTAAGAAATGTGGAAAATGTATAAATATAGTTGCATGTATAGAAAACTTCTGGAAGAACCTCATGTTGATCAGGAAGGAACACAGTAATGGTTAAGGAGAGGTGAATTTAAACCAAGAGATGAAAGGTTAATATTGGCGGCACAAGATAGTAGTCTGCGTACACGTTGGTTTACAAAGTCCATTGAACATGTAGAAGAAATAGACAAATGTAGGTTTTGTAAAGGGATTGTGCAAACATTATGGTACTGCAGTGGCTTAAAAACACTGGAAACATGACCCATAATGCATCATAGAAAATGATGAGTTTTACATTGCATTGGATCATCCATTACCAATAGTTCAAAAGATAGATGGTAGAAAACTGGATATAGTGGTCCATGAAAAGAAGACAAAAGTAGCATTGATCATTGAAATCACCACATCCATTGACTACATTGTCTAGCGTACAGAGAGACACATAGTCATAATATATCAGGATTTCCAGGCAGAAATAAGAGCAATGTGGAAGAACGATACCCAGACTGTCCCAATAGTAGTAGGAGCAATGGGTCTTATAAAAAAATAATCTACAATAGTATTTAGATATGTTGCATGTAATTCCATATGAATTGCAGAAGGAATCATTACTGGACACATTGCGGGTGCTGTGAAGAGCACTTCTGGCTGACATCAAAGACCAAAACATCACTAATTTCATAAACTTTAATTGCACTTTGACTTAAGAATGAAATCCATTCCCATCATGGTATTAGAAACCCAAAAGATTTGGAGAAATTAAAAAAGGCAGAAGCAAAATAAAAGAATATAAAAGAGAAAAAGGTACTACACATAAAAAAAATATCAACTATACCATCTCCCTACTGGAGCAGAAAAGCATCCACAGACCAAATGGAATTTTGAAACAATGGGCAATACAAATAATACATCCAATTTTCAGTGAGAGAACACACCATAAGAGCCAATCATCACATTTAACTTTACATAAATGTTAAAAGCACAGGAATCAACCAACAGGTCCACAACACCCACATTTAAGATTCCCAAACCTCAATCAAGTCACCAGCAAACAAATAGCAACATATATGGATCTCAAAACTCGTACATAAACACTGTCACATCAAGCAGATTAAAATAAACATAAATCACTCTATCGTTAGATGTTAAATTTATCTTGATGCAACATATTTATAAAAGGAAAATAAAAAGGAAAATTGAATGCATAGAAAGCAATGAAAAAAATATAATTATTAGAAAACTTAACCACTATCTGTTTATTAAACTAAAAGTATATGTTAGGTATATAAGGTAGCATATTATCTAGATGTTAATGAAAGTTTTTTTTAAGCAATGGTGTTAAAATTTATGGAAAAACGAAACAAAGAGTTACCTTATAGAAGACTGCTTCCACGTTTTCTTCTTTTTTGTTCAAGGTTAATGTGAAAAATGAGTAAACTTTGTCATGAAAACATAGAAATATGCTGATATATTGATGTTGAATAACGTTTTAACATATTTAGTTTATTTTTCTTATCATTAAGTTTCCATCCATTTCTTTCAGCTTATCTCCTCAAAGAACAATTATTCCAATCCATTTCTTCAACTTGCTCTAGTATTTTTTCTTTTTTTTTTTTTAGGAATGGTATAGTAGAGTTTAAGTCTTCAAAATATTTGATTTCATCATGAAGAAATATTTTAAGTCTAGCAGGGAATAGCAAGAGAAATTTAATCTGTATTTTCTTGAGTTCTCTTATCAATGGTAAAAAACATCACAACAGAGGAGTAGTCATTGTCAAACCTTATTATGCTGTCTTCTATCTTGATAGGAGATTTGGACCGAGCTGTTTTAAGAATTAGTTCTTTGTCTTTACATGAAAAGAATCAAACAGTAGTGGATCATGGTGGAGGATTATTTTTCTAAGAAGAAGCAACCAAAAATCTATGTGCTTTTTCAATGCCATATAACATAGCTTCAGGTAAATTCAAAATCTTAGGGAGCCAGGATATAAGAAAGTTTACCATATTTTCTCCTTCTATTTTTTCAGGCAAACAAACATTTCTCTTAGATCTATTTTCCAGATCATCAATTTTTATTTAATAATAATATATTTTGTCTCAGTAAAAAAAATGTATTATTTTCATCTTTGGATAACTTTCCTTCCATGTCACTTAGAACATATTCTATTCTGGATATCTGGGATATCTGTTGTTTTAAAGTCTCTTGCATTTGTTCCATCTGTTTTGAACATTTTTCTTTAGCGTTGTCTAATTTGTTATCCATTTTTTTCCATTTATAATGAAAGTTCTTATATATTAGTAAGAACAGACGAAAGTTATTTTTCAGAGATAAATCCTGTGAGTTAGTCTTTAAATGACTCATTTTAAGTTTACAAGTGAAGAAACATTTCAGATAAAAAAACTGACAGGAGAAAAGTAAAATATATAAAAATCTTATAGATAATATCCTTCAAAATGATGTTAAGTAAACATATCCACTCAAAAAAGTATTTAGGCTATCTTAGATACAGCTTAATAAATGTAATATATAGACTCACAATCCAGTGACAAGTTTAACTTCCTTTTGGTTTTCAATGCCTCCAGTGATTCACTGGATCAAAAGTTGCATCAAGCCCTTATATGAATACCAGCTTGATGAAATACATTTCTCCCAGTATTTATCTTTCCCGAGTGAAAAGCGTGTAACTAAAAGGAAAATTGTGAAATACCATGATGAAGCACCGAAACAATACATTGCTGCATTCCATTACTGATGCACTACACTAAAAACATTGCTACCTGTATGTTAGTCATTATAAAGATATATAGCATTTCCTTGTTTATATTAATATGCCAAAATTCAAGGCACTTATAAACTAGCAGAAGGAATCACCTTAAAATGTTGTTGTAGCTGAAGAAAATTATTAATAATACTTGCTTTGTTAATTGTACAGAACAAGAGGTACAAGAGGAACAAGAGGAGATTGTATTGTGGATTACATCAATGACTCTGCAAACAGGCGTACATTTTACATCTTCATGCTTTTATAATGATCTCATAAAACAGAATCCAGAAAGATTCTGCTTTCTTTTGTTTGAAACCTGAAATATGGCTCTATATGTTAAGGCTATATTGTTTTCAAGATAAGAAAAGTGATCTGTGGAAATTTAGAAGCAATTTATTTTTTTTTATTACAATATATTACAGAACTGATGTGAAAAAGTTGAATGCACTGATTATAATTGAATAGAAGAATTTATATTGAGCAATAGTATTAAATGTCCTAAAAAAGAAGGATCAAATCTCTCTCTTTTTTATTTTATTTTAACTGTTTTAACCTAAGTTGACCTGGACACAAGTATCCCTTTACAGGTGCAAAAGAGTAGCTCCGGTTTGTTTAAGTGACTTTTCTCAGTTATATGATTTGCAAGTGAAAATTGAGACTAAACTTAGGAGTGCAGAATGAAGTGTGTTGGCAGTTTCTAGCCTTTAACCTCTGAGATAAACTGCCAGACATAAAAGAATGAATCAGAATATTGTGAGTGCATGTGTGTGAGTGTGCGTGTGCGTGTGCGTGTGTGTGTGTGTGTGTGTGTGTGTGTGTGTGTGTGTGTGTGTGTGTGTGTGTGTGCGTGTGTGTGTGTGTGTGTGTGTGTGTGTGTGTGTGTGTTTGTTCCTGGGTATACAGAATTAAAGCAGATCAGTGGGCAGTAACAGTTTTCATCATAAGACTCATTCTACTTAATCATTGTGATCTGACCTAATCTGACCATAAAACAGAAAATGAGCAATGTTACATTGAAACATTCTTACAAATAATATGTAACTAACCACAAAGTATAAAAATTATTAAATTCTGAAAACTGCATACTCAGTCACCAAGAATGACTCTCGACATTGTTAATCTAAAATTTTAAGGAAGGTCAACAAGTCAAATTATTTATTAAAATGTGTACTCTTTTTTTACCAGATCAGTTATTCAGCAGCTGTTATGGCATTGAGTGACAAATATCAGTTTCCTTCATTTCTCCGGACTGTCCCAAGTGACTTGTTTCAGGCTGTTGGCTTAGCTCATCTAGTGCTGTATTTTGGCTGGACTTGGGTTGGAATATTAACTGACACCAGTGACTATGGTCACCAAGGAAGCCAAATAGTAAAAGAGGAACTTATTAA
>NC_056737.1:170201827-170366827 GCF_019279795.1 Protopterus annectens | reverse complement strand
TCTGTAGCTTTTCCATTATCTAAAGAATGTTCATTTCTGGAACAAGAATGGAGAGGAGGTCTTCTTTGACAAGAATGGAAACACACCAGCATTGTATGACATTCTAAACTGGCAGCCAACAACAAGTGGTTCTTTCAAATATGTGGAGGTTGGCCATTTTAAATCTAGTACTGAAAATGGTCATGAACTAATGATAGATCTGAATTCTATTCTGTGGAACAAAGGCTATAAAGAGGTAAGGCTGAAGAAGATGTAACCATTTTATTGAGGTAAGATTTTATTTTTTGCTGTTCGATCTGTTTACAGATATTAATTTTTTTAAATATAGAGTGGTATGGAATTTTGTTTTCTTTAAAAAGTCTGATTACAATGGTCATGTAGCACTGAAGGCTGTGGCTGTGAGTTGCTAATGCTCTTCATGCTGCAGTCCTAAGATTGATTCCCTTAATCACAAACTGCTCAAAATTTGTCTCTAAGTAACTTATCCATATTAGTGCTCCTAGGTAATCCTGACATGAGATATTTGTGTCTCATCATCATCATCTTCTTTCAGCTGATCCCGTTAGGGGTAGCCACAGCAGATCATCTGTTTCCATTTCCTCCTGCCCTCTGCATCATGCTCTTTCACACACACCGCCTGCATGTCCTCTCTCACCACATCCATAAACCTTATCTTAGGTCTTCCTCTTTTCCTCTTACCTGGCAGCACCATCCTTAGCATCCTTTTCCCAATATACCCAGCATTCCTCCTCAGCACATGTCCAAACCAACACAATCTCGCCTCTCTTGCTTTGTCTCCAAACTGTCCAACCTGAGCTGACCCTCTAATATACTGATTCCTAATCCTGCCCATCCTAGTCACACACAGTGCAAATCTTAACATCTTTAACTCTACCACATCCAGCTCTGACTCCTGCCTTTTCCTCAATGCTACCATCTCCAACCCATATAACATAGCTGATCTCATTACCCTCTTGTTGACCTTCCCTTTCACTCTTATTGGTACCCGTCTGTCACAAATCACTCCTGACACTCTTTTCCACCCATTCCACCCAGCCTGTACTCTCTTCTTCACCTCTCTTCCACACTCACCATTACTCTGAACTGTTGATCCCAAGTACTTAAACTCATCCACCTTCGCCAACTCTACTCCCTGCATCCTCACCATTCCTCTATCTTCCCTCTCATTTATACACATATATTCTGTTTTAGCCCTGCTGACCTTCATTCCTCTCCTCTCTAAAGCATATCTCCACCTCTCCAGGGTCTCCTCAACCTGGTCCCTACTCTCACTACATATCACAATGTCATCTGCAAACATCATAGTCCATGGGGCCTCATGTCTAATCTCATCTGTCAACCTGTCCATCACCACTGCAAATAAGAAAGGGCTCAGAGCTGATTCTTGATGTAATCCCACCTCCACTTTAAATGTATCTGTCACTCCCACCGCAGCCCTCACCAATGTCACACTACCCTTGTACATATCCTGTACCACTCTTACATACTTCTCCGCTGCTCCCAACTTCCTCATACAATACCACAACTCCTCTCTAGGCACCTTGTCATATGCTTTCTCTAAGTCCACAAAGACACAATGCAACTCTTTCTGACCTTCTTTGTATTTCTCCAACAACACTCTCAGAGCAAATATTGCATCTGTAGTGCTCTTTCCTGGCATAAAACCATACTGCTGATCACTAATAATCACCTCCCTTCTTAACCTAGCTTCTACTACTCTTTCCCATAACTTCAAGCTGTGACTGATCAGTTTTATCCGTCTGTAGTTACTGCAGCTCTGCACATCACCCTTATTCTTAAAGATAGGTACCAAAACACTTTTTCAACACTCCTCAGGCATCCCCTGACTTTCCAAAATTTCATTAAACAATCTGGTTAAAAATTCCACTGCCATTTCTCCTAAACACCTCCATGCTTCCACTGGTATGTGATCTGGACCAACAGCCTTTCCATTCTTCATCCTCTTCATAGCTGTCCTTACTTCCTCCTTGCTAATCTGCTTCACTTCCTGATTCACTATCCCCACATCATCCAACCTTCTCTCTCTCATTCTCTTCATTCATCAGCCCTTCAAAGTACTCTTTCCATCTACTCAACACACTCTCCTCACTTGTGAGTACATTTCCCTCACTGTCCTTTATCACCCTTACCTGCTGCACATCTTTCCCAGCTCTGTCCCTCTGTCTAGCCAATTGGAACAGGTCCTTTTCTCCCTCTTTAGTGTCCAATCTCTCATACAACTCTCTATATGCCTTATCCTTAGCTTTTGCCACCTCTCTCTTTGCCATGCACCTCATCTCCTTATACTCATGTCTACTTTCTTCATCTCTTTGACAATCCCACTTCTTCTTCACCAGCCTCTTCCTCTGTATACTCTCCTGTACTTCCTCATTCCACCACCATGTCTCCTTGTCCTCCTTCCTCTGTCCAGATGTCACAACAAGCACCTTCCTAGCAGTCTCCCTTACTAGCTCTGCTGTAGTTACCCAGCTATTCGGTAACTCTTCATTGCCTCCCAGTGCCTGTCTTAACTCTTCCCTGAACTCCACCTCACAATAACCCTTTTTTAACTTCCACCATTTAATCCTTGGCACTGCTTTCACACTCCTCCTCCGCTTCTTGATCACCAACATCATCCTACAGACCACCATTCTATGCTGCTTAACTACACTTTCCCCAGTCATCAATTTACAGTCTCCAGTCTCCTTCAGACTGGCCCTCCTACATAGGATATACTCCACCTGTGTGCATCTTCCTCCACTCTTGTACGTCACCCTATGCTCCTCCCTCTTCTTAAAATACGTATTCACCACAGCCATGTCCATCCTTTTCACAAAATCCACAATCATCTGACCTTCTGCATTCCTCTCCTTAACACCATGCCTACCCATCCCTTCCTCATCCCCTCAGTTCACTTCACCAGCATGCCCATTGAAGTCTGCTCCAATCACTAGTCTGTCATCCTTGGGTACACTCACCACCACTTCATCCAACTCACTCCAAAATTTTTCTTTCTCATCCATCACACACCCACCTTGTGGAGCATATGCACTAACAACATTCATCATTACACCATCAATTTCAAGCTTCATAAACATCACTCTATCAGACACTCTCTTCACTTCCAAAACACTCTTGGCATACTGTTCCATTAGGATAACCCCTAACCCATTTCTTCTGCCATCGACACCATGATAGAACAATTTGAACCCGCCTCCTCTACACTTGGCCTTACCTCCATCTGGTCTCTTGCACACACAATATATCAACCTTCCTTCTCTCCATCATATCAGCTAGCTCTCTCCCTATACCAGTCATACTTCCAACATTCAAAGTTCCTACCCTTAGTACTACACTCCTAACCTTCCTCCTCTCTTCCTGCCTTCGGGCATGCCTTCCCCCTCCTCTTCTTCTTCGGCCAACAGTAGCCCAATTTCCGCCAGCACCCTGTTGGCTAACAGTACTGGTGGCAGTCGTTGTTAACCTGGGCCTCGACCGATCCGGTATGTAATTATGAAATGTTCTCCTCATCAGTAATTTGGCAGAGGTTTTACACCGGATGCCCTTCCTGATGCAACCCTTCCCATTTATCCGGGCTTGGGACTGGCACAAAAAATGCACTGACTTGTGCATCCCCAGTGGCTGGGTTAGGTGTTTGTGCCTATTAGGTCTTATTCAGCTCGTACAGTACAAATACATCTTACCCAAATGAAAAACATTCTGTTTGGGGAAAAAGAAATTCCTTTAATGACTATAGGCACTCCGATACCATATATCCATAGCAAACATTCGAAGTTGTATAGGAAGTATTTTGTCCATTTCATGAGCACAAAGTATCTTAACCTCAAATCTGTTGTATGGCTTTGTAAACAATGTGCATATCCCTTCATCAGGATCCTTGTTCCTCTTTATGAAATGTTTAGTGCCCATTGATAAACAGATTATTAATAGAATTTTGGTCCAATTCCAAATCATAATGAAATAAATACTATGACAGAAGTATCTTAGGGAAGAAAGAATGAAAGCAGGTTATGACAAAGCAGCATACAAAGCCACACTCATAGCTAGTATTCATAGTCCTTTACACAAATGCTTTAAAGATCTCAGAGGTGTGAGCAAATGACCACAGCCAAGCTGTGATTCATAGAAGCCATTTATGCCAATACATTGAGACCTCAAATGTACTTATGCAAATGGATAGACAACTGAGATGGAAATCTTCATATACTAATGGAGTGCATTTTACACCATTTGCAGGTCATAGACAGTTTTTTATGCTTTTCTGCACTTCTTGCAGTTGCACTATAAAAAGGGAAACATTGCCAAATTTATTAGAGTTGCAATTGGCAAAGCTGCTATCTCTTGCAGAGAGCTTTGATATTTCTATGTTGGAGTTGCTTGTTTTGCCCTGCCAAAACATTTTCGCCCAGTGGTGCACATCCACCAAGAAGGTGAAAATATAATCAAAGGATTACTCATTATAGCTTTGATAATCAAGAAATCCTTGATGGGTTTAGAGTGGACAGAGACATTATAAGGGGCTTAGTGGGTAGGTTTGACCCCCCCCCCCCGGTAAGGGCATTGGAGGAATGCGTGGACTTCCTAATCCTGTGGACACCAAAGTATGTATATTCCTCACTACACTTGCTACAGCAACCTTCCAAAGACAGACTAGGGACATTTTTGGGATCTCACAGGCTTCTGCCTTGAGGATGCTAAAACAGTTTCTGGATGAACTCTTGGCACATGTGGATCAGTACAGCTATTTCACGGTGTAACCTCAGGACCAAGACATGACTATGGGTGCCCTCTATAGACTGGCAGATTTCCCTGAGTTACTCAGTGCATTATATTGCACCCCTGTTGCAATTAGGGTCCCTCCTGGTCCACGGGCGAGTGGTATCACAATAGGGAGGGTTACCAATCCATCAATTATCAAGTAGTGTGTGATGCTGGATATCCACTGGAGCCATAGCTCATGATTCCAGTGATAAATCCTTATGAAGCTGCAGAGGAGACATATGACACATCCCTGTCCCAGACCTGTATTTTCATTGAGAGGGTGTTTGGCCTCCTGAAAATCCATTTCAGGTACGTGGATGAGTCTGTGGATGCTCTTCAGTATGACCCAACTACTGCATGCAGGATATTTACTTCCTGTTGTACTCTGCATAACAGGATCATGCACTGGTTTGGTGCTGAAGTGGCCCATGCTGTTAGTGCAGCTGCCAGTTCAAGTCCCACTTTGACTGATGATAACCAGCTGGCAGCAGTTGTAAAGACCGCCATGTGACAGGCGTGTGCACGATATATGGCTGCACAGATTAACAGGTGGCATCTAGTCCAGAACTACTTTCTTTTTGTTGTAAAAATACATAGAGTATAATTGATGCATGTAGTGATATTTGTGGGCTATACTGTGTGGTGCATGGCCTACTGTCACTGTTCATCTGACATTCTCTTTCATCTTAAAATATTTTTGTATTACTATTTGTTGGCCTGAATGCTCACTGATTCCTGTTCAGCTATGCTGAAAGGCATTAAATCAATAAACAGATCAACAGTAGTACCGGTTGTACTGAATAACTTTTGCTTTAATTGTTTATTCACCATGTAATAGAAAGCAATACTGGCAACAATGAAATATTCAGTTATAAAAGCCATTTCTATTTACTGAAGTTTGCTTTACTGCATAGCACATTGGTTTTTTTTTTTTTTAGTGTCATTCAAAATGAATTCTGACTTCAGAAATTGTCATCATTTGTCCTGGATGAGTGTCTAGTGGCAGTTGTTAAGTTTACATGACAGGATGCTTATTTTAATGTGTCATTTCCTTATTGTGTATTGGACCTGAAACTGTCTGCTCATTACTATTGTGATTTCTTATTTGACTGCAGAGAGAAGGAATGGTAATCCACGTACCATCATTTTTGTCCAGTATTCATTCATGTACATAAAAGATGTAAACAGACTTCCCTCCTCCCCGCATTCCAATTCCAGTTGTACAGGAACTTCTGTAAATGATATGAATTCAGGGTATGGTGTAATAACTGAATGTATATGCAACCCCCGTACCCTCAACAAAACTGCATTCCAACTAAACAGAAAGATTTGTCAATGAATGTAATTCACAGTAGTTCCTAATCAAATGAGTCATACACATCTCCTATTGATAGGCCTGGTGTTGGTGCAATTGATTTGTAGGACGGGCTACCATGAGAACTATAAGGTGAGTGAGTCCACTGCTGTGATCTACTGGAGGAGGGCACTCCTGCTGTCAGTGACCTGACTCTGCTGCGTTGCGTGATGTAACCTCAACCTGAAACATGATGTTTTGTTAGCTGTAGATGACTGTTGACATAGCCTGTGAGAAATATGTTGTGATTGCTCACTGTGAGTACTGACACTGCCATGTTGAGATCCAGTGTTATCATTTGATCTTCATCCATGTGTCCAGACTGTGCTCTGTCCCCTTCCCTTTGTAAAACTGACCCCTGCTTGATTCTCATATGTCCCAACCAGTGTCCAAAAATAGGCTGCAACTGATGCTTGGTGTGAAATCATACTCTGCATCAGTGATAACATGGCATTATCCCCACTCTTTGCCAATTCAAAGAAATGCTGGAAATCATCAGGCATACCTTGTAGGACTTTTACCATTTCTAGCTGACTCTCTGTTGCAGTAGTTGAGCACTAACACTGTTACAGCACATTTCTTGTTGGGCAGCTAATGATTTACATGCTTCCTCAGGTAGTTGTAAAATAATTCCTGCATCTGTCACCTCTTTGCAAGGGTATCACTGTGGACAATATGGCCTCAGAATGTGTGCCACTATCCTCAAAGTGTTCTTCTGTGTGTGGAGAAACCGCTTTAGATGTGCAGTCTTGTTCCTGCTGTACAAGTGTGAGTGGAATGTCAGCTTCTGTTTGACTTTATACTACAGTGTCACTTTCTGTGGAGTTACTAATATATTGTGAGGTGAGAGAACCTTCCATTAAATTTAGGGGCTGCCTGCCCCTTCCCTCAGGTTGCTTCATAAGTATAACTATAATATCACCAGCAGCAGCAACACCCATTCTGATGCTGAGATCATCCATATTTATCGGTACAGCTGAACTGTTTGTTTTTGATGCTGGCCCTGTAAAAGAAATCATTACAAAACAATAACAATGCAGCAGCAAGGTAGCCACTCAGATGTACATGCACACACTGACTGAAATTTAGTAGCAAATATGTGACATTACAACAAGCCTCTGTACCACATCAAAGTAGCCAGTCCCACACAGGTACACTAAGGCACCAACACTAACTTCCACAAACAGGACATAGGCACACAAGACAAAGACAGCACTACAGTGAGACTGAATAGAGACACCCACACAGACCCTCATACAGGACAGAGGCACACAAGACAGATAGCTGCACAGATTCTCGCACACAGGACATAGACACCCACACATGATGAAGACAGCACTACAGCAAGACTGAACATCAGCACCCACATAGACTCCCACATACAGGATAGACACCTACACAAAACAAAGACAGCATTATAGCAAGACTGAAGATACATCCACACACTCCCTCACACAGTACAGAGACAAACAAGACAGCTATACAGACTGTTGCATAGAGGACATAGACACCCTCACATGAAGACAGCACTACAGCAAGACACAGTAAAGTATTCATGTTTGTCAAGACTGCATGAATGAGAATGGATATGCTTGTAAGCAAGTTAAACTGTTCAGTCAAATCTGCAACTGATTGAAACAGTTTTATGCTATGCAGGACATATTTCAGGTGTTTGCATGTCCTCTTGGTTCCCTAAAACCTTATCCACAAGCTTTTAATAGTTGTATGTACAATACAATAGTGTTAAGCTACTTACGACCCTTGTAAATTGCACCAGTACCAGGTGCAGCACATCACTGATACCTTCCCCCTGCAATTCAATTTTTCTTTTTGTTTTATGTAGTAATGTATGGCCGCTCCTTGTAATGGCATCCTATTTCAACAGCCTCAGGTTCCAATGCATTTTTCTAAAGTTATACCTGGTGAACAGTAGCTAAACAATTCAATTTGGTTAGCAGAGGTAAAGTGCTAAAGTGTTGTCTCACTTGGTGCTACTTTAAAAAATTAATCAGCATTATTGATACCAAAACAAAACAATTAGGAAAATCTTACTGATATAATTGTAACTGTCTATCTTCCACACTAAGGTTCAATATCACTTTTAAAACAAAAACATAAAGCTTGGGAGACATGGATTCACAATAAAACATTGACAAATCAACACAATTACATAGAACTAAGGAATAAAGCCAAAATCAAGCTTGATAAAAAAAACACTACACCAATACCCAAAATACAAACATAACCCACAACAATTCTGGTCTATCATCTTAAAATTCTACAGCCAGACAAAATTGGTACCCCTTACCCAAAAGCCAGTAACTTTGCAGACAGTATCACCACTCAGTTTAATAAATACTTTACTGAATCTATCCTAGCCCTCACAAATGAACTTCTCCTCACTTCCTCCAAACCTCTCACCCACAGCCCAGAATAATAACTTCTCTCTGCAACTAATCCCAACAAATACTATGAAAAAAATTCCTAAATAAATGCAAACCCACTACACCTGCAGCCGATAATTTACCGTCTGGATTTGTTAAAATTACAGCCGATGCCATTTCATTCCCAGTCTCTATACTAATCAAACAATCCATATCAGAATGCCACATACCATCCATCTGGAAATTTATTTATTATTTATTTATTTATTGACATTTGTTGACCGGGAAAGTCCACTGGGCCATTGACCCATTTTCATTGGAGGCCCGGGGAGAAAAGCTCCACAGTGGTACATTCAAAAAACATTAAGACATTTTGAGTTTTAAAATACATGTGCACAATATATACCAAAACTGTAGTGCATTCAATATAAATACCATACACAATTCACTTATATACTATAATGGTAGTACATTCAATGTAGTACATTAAGAGAACATATCTCATATAATACCACTATATAAAGGAAGGAATTCTACAGGACTATCAAAATATTGCCCTATTACCATTCAATCCCCTTTATAAAAAATCCTAGAAAAATGCATTCATTCACAAATCCTGCATTATCTCTTAAACAACAAACTTCTGGCAAACACTCAGTATGGTTATCGCCCTTATCACAGCACTACAACAGCCATTCTCAGCTTCACCAATACCATGGACTATCACCATAACAAAGGTAATCTCATTTCTTCTATCATTCTAGATCTCTCTAAGGCTTTCCATACAGTTTCCCACAATAAACTCTTATCTGCACTTTCCAATCTTAATCTGAGCTACTCCACTAGTACATAGTTCCAAGACTATTTTTAAGGTCATACTCAGGCAGTAAAATAGCAAAGCATCCTATCTCCACTTCTGCTTGTTACTTTAGGACTTCCTCATAATATCTATAACTTTTCTTTTTAACACATTTACCAGAAACCTTCATACTGCCACCTCACATGCCACATTAGTCCAATATGCAGATGATTCAACCCTAATCTGCTCTGCCCCATCACTCCAACTTCAAAAATTAACAAAATAATCCTTTACTGCAGTTGAAAATTGGCTACCAGTTCTCAGCTCATTTTTAACCCAGACAAAACTAAACTGATGTTGTTTCACCCCACCAAAACCACTACTCCCACCACTCCTTTCACAATTACTTCTAATAGCAATACCTACATTAATCATGTAACCTAAACTAAACTTCTAGGGGTCATCATTGATCAAAACATGAAATTTGATATGCACACTGCCCAAACAATAAAAAAGTGCATAAAAAATTTTTGAACACTACACAGGTGCAATAAATACTTCACCAACAATACTAGAACAATTATTGTTAGAACCCACCTAGTCTCCATACTTCGCTATGCATCCCCCATTTCACTAACCTTAACAAATCTGACTTAACTAAACTAAATTGCTGTTGCAAAAAAAAATAGCAAAATTCACAACCAGTCTCACCTATCTATTTCATCACCACCAGGCCCTTAAACAACTACCCTAGTTAGAACTACCAAATCTGCTCACCCTCAACCAACTCACAATGGCCCATCAAATAATTCAAACTGAAAAATCACCAGCCCTTCAAGACATATTAATCAAGTACTCAAGCAAATGCATGGTAGGATCCAGTAATAAATTACTAATCAACATAACCAAAGGTAAAAACAGTGCTGGTGACTCTCTATATTCCAACTTCATTGCTAAAACCTGGAACAATATGTCCCTTAACATTAGAACTGCAGCCAATAAAATAAACTTTAAAAACCTTCTCAAAACACACTTAGCAATTTCATTAATTTCTCCATGTTCCATCCCAAACTAAACAACCTACTTTTAATTCCCCCTACCCACTACCAATATTTTATCTTATTTTTATTTTTCCTACCTCCTCTAACAAGTTCCTCACTCTCTCTAATATGACAAACTTATTTGTTATTCTTTATGCATGACCATTTATCTGTTATAATATTGCTTGTAAAAATATAGTTTTTATTATATTTCTTGTAATGTTTTAAAACTGCAGTGAAGCTTTTCTTCCCAGGTCTCTGCTCCTCTGAAAATGGACCTGTTCAGCCCAGTTGGACTTTCCCAGTAAACAAGTGTTAAATAAATAAAATAATTTGTTGTGGCAAATTAGAGAGGGCTGAATTCAGTAAATAATGACAGTCATTTGAGTTTCAGATGTCATATCCTTCAGAAAATGCATGGTAACACAAGACCGTTTATTCCAGAAACTTTCTAAAGTTATAATAACAATATTTAAAATGTGTCCCTATTTTTGAAGCTTTGTCCAGACTTTTTGCACTAAGAGGTTGAAAGCTTTGTTGGTAACTTTGGACCTTTTCTCCCAGGGCTTCCTCTGAAAATGGGTTCTCGCCCAGTCGGACTATTCTGGTAAATATAAGTAAATAAAATAAAATGAAATTAAAAAAAATACAACTTACTTCCCTGACTGTCTAACTGCTGCAACCAATCAGGTCCCTTGCGTTACTGAAATGGACCTGATTGAGTGCAGCTTACAGGCAACAGTTTTAAAAAAGTGGACTTGCGTGGTGACGTTACAAACCATGTAGTCATCTAGGAGGTGCTAAACAAGGCATGGAGGAGGTAGAGAAACCCACAGCTGCTTCTTGTGGGTGCCTTCGTATGAGGGGAGATAATTGGGGGCTCTCTGGGCTCAATGGGCACTTAGCGCCAGCTATGAAACCATGGCCAACAAAATAATCTTTAAAAACCTTCTCAAAACACACTTAACAAGTTCATGGATTTGTGCTTGTTCCAACCCAAACTAAATAACCCACGTTTACTTCCCCCTGCCCACTACCAATATTTTATCTTATTTTTATTCTTCCTACTGCCTCTATCTATTCTTCCTGCCTCCTCTAACAAGTTCCTCACTCTCTCTAATATGACAAACTTATTTGTTATTCTTTATGCATGACCATTTATCTGTTATAATATTGCTTGTAAAAATATAGTTTTTATTATATTTCTTGTAATGTTTTAAAACTGCAGTGAAGCTTTTCTTCCCAGGTCTCTGCTCCGCTGAAAATGGACCTGTTCAGCCCAGTTGGACTTTCCCAGTAAACAAATGTTAAATAAATAAAATAATTTGTTGTGGCAAATTAGAGAGGGCTGAATTCAGTAAATAATGACAGTCATTTGAGTTTCAGATGTCATATCCTTCAGAAAATGCATGGTAACACAAGACCGTTTATTCCAGAAACTTTCTAAAGTTATAATAACAATATTTAAAATGTGTCCCTATTTTTGAGGCTTTGTCCAGACTTTTTGCACTAAGAGGTTGAAAGCTTTGTTGGTAACTTTGGACCTTTTCTCCCAGGGCTTCCTCTGAAAATGGGTTCTCGCCCAGTTGGACTATTCTGGTAAATATAAGTAATTAAAATAAAATGAAATAAAAAAAAATACAACTTACTTCCCTGACTGTCTAGCTGTTGCAACCAATCAGGTCCCTTGCGTTACTGAAATGGACCTGATTGAGTGCAGCTTACAGGCAACAGTTTTAAAAAAGTGGACTTGCGTGGTGACGTTACAAACCATGTAGTCATCTAGGAGGTGCTAAACAAGGCATGGAGGAGGTAGAGAAACCCACAGCTGCTTCTTGTGGGTGCCTTCATATGAGGGGAGATAACTGGGGGCTCTCTGGGCTCAGTGAGCGCTTAGTGCCAGCTATGAAACCATGGCCAACAAAATAACCTTTAAAAACCTTCTCAAAACACACTTAACAAGTTCATGGATTTGTGCTTGTTCCAACCCAAACTAAATAACCCACGTTTACTTCCCCCTGACCACTACCAATATTTTATCTTATTTTTATTCTTCCTACTGCCTCTATCTATTCTTCCTGCCTCCTCTAACAAGTTCCACACTCTCTCTAATATGACAAACTTTCTTTGTTATTCTTTATGCATGACCTCTTATCTGTTGTAATATTGGTTGTAAAAAAAATTAATAATTATATTTCTTGTAATGTTTTAAAACTGTTGTAGAGCTTTTTCTCCAGACCTGTGCTCCACTGAAAATGGACCTGTTCAGCCCAGTCATTCTTTTCCAGCAAACAAATGTCAAATAACTAAAATAAATTGTGGCAAATCAGCGAGGACTAAATTCACTAAATAATGACCTGATAATAATAATTTAAGTTTCAGACATCATATTCTTCAAAACATGCATGCTAACACAAGATTGTTTATTCTAGCAACTTTCTAAGGTTATAAAAACAATATTTAAAATATGTCCCTATATTTGATGCTTTGTCCAGACTTTTTGTACTAAGAGGTTGAGAGCTATGTAGATAACTCTGGTGCTTTTCTCCTTGGGCCTCTGCTGAAAATGGATTCTCACCCAGTGGGACTATCCAGGTAAGTAAAAGTAAATAAAATAAATTTAAATTGAAAAAAAAATACAACTTACTTCCCTGGCTATCTGTCTGCTGCAGCCAATCAGGTCCCTGTTTTTACTGAAATGGACCTGATTGAGTGCAGCTTACAGGGAAAAGTTAAAAAAAAAAAAAAAAAAAAGGCGGACTCGTGCGGTGACGTTACGCAGCCATGCGAACATCTACAAGGTACTCAACAAGGTAAGGCAGAGGTGGAGAAACCCACAGCAGCTTAATGTGGGGGCCCTTGTATGGGGAGAGATAATCGGGGGCTTCCCGCAGCCGTGGGTTTGGCAGGTGTCTAATGCCGGCTATGCACACATCTGATTCTGTCCTTTACACAATTAAAATTTTCAAGTACAATAAGCATTTTTCCCATGTATGCTCAGTCATAACACTACTCTAATAACTTCTTTAATGATCGAATGTTCATCTCCTAAAATTACAGTGTACTACACATCAGGCAACTTAAACTGAGCAATATTACAGTTATGCGATGTTATTAATATATGCAGAGTACACTTCAAAATGTATTGAAGGTAAGCTTTAAATCAATATTACAGTAACTCTTAAAGGGGTTCTTACTAAATAATAATTATTTTATAAAGTTTTCCTTACTTTGAGATGTCTGTGGTATATCCTAGGACATTTGCCACCTATCTCAGCTAGTTGCGAATCAGTATGATAAAGCTCAACCTTTTGGCATAAATTCAGCCAATTTACAAATTTGTTATGCAAATTAGGCTAATTTATATGCATGTCTATGAATCCTATTATTACGCAAATATGTCCCACGGTATATCAGCATATTTTGACATTTCATTGATTGTGGACACGTGCCTAAGAGTATATGAATGCATTTCAAAGAGGCATGGATGAGCTACAGGTGATTGATTATGAACTCTGCACCACTCTGTAGCAATGCCACGCCGTCCATGGAGGCACAGAGATTGTCATAAACTAGACAAAATAAGAATATGGCTGTAAAATTCAAAATGGAGTCATCTAACTATCTGGTTGAAAGCAATCTGAAGGTTAATCTCTGCCCATCCAAAACTGTATGTCACACCTTAACAAGTGATACATATCATGAAGTCATAAAAATAATTTTGCACATTACTGTTCACATTTATTTCCCCCCACATAATTAAAAAAAGAAAGAAAAAAGTCTCACTTCATTGCATGACACATATTGCTGTTAGAATAAAAAAATACTTTTATTAATATGCATTAAAAATGATGGTTATAATTTATGACACGTTAAGGACAGGTAAGTTTTTCCCTTTAAGAAAATTCAGTGTGAGACAAAGCAGTTTTAATTACGTCAAACTTGCCAATAGTATCAATATATACTATAATGGGCATGCTAGTAAAAAAAAAAAAAAAAAGGTTTGGTCAAGGTGATGTCACATCCAACAGGGAGTTTTTCTAACACTGCTTAATACAGCACTCGCCATATTTTCCTCATTCTGGTTCTTGCTCTTTGAATCATGGCAGCACCTGTGAAGGTATGTGGCCACATTCCCAGCTAGTCTGAGAAAGAGACCTTAATAAAGCTCTACCATTTTTATGACTCATATCTGGATAAGATCCAGTGTGCATGTGACACAGTATATGGAAAAAATTGATATATGGCAGGAGTTGGGTGACAACCTGCTAACCCTAACAGGCATAAGCCGCTCAGTCAGCAGTGCTGTCACAGGTATGATGATTTGCAGAAATGGAGTGCTGACCAGCTGGCCAAGTGAGTTGACCAGGTTAAGGCAAGAAGGCCAGAGTTCAGAGTTCTATAGCAAGTAAACTTCTTTTCTTAATTCATATATGCCTCTTTCTCTCCCTCTCTCTCTCTCTCTCTCTCTCTATATATATATGTATATATCAAAAATAAAAAAAGGTGTTAAATATTTATTTATTTATTTTATTTTAAATTTGATAACCGGGATAATCTGACTGGACATGTGTCCATTTACAGCGGAGACCTGGGGAGAAAAGCTCCAATTCTTATACAGAAATAGCCAAGAGAAAAAGCTCTACAGGGCTTATGAAGAATATTTAACAATGATTATAAAGGTATTATTTTTACATACAAAAACTGTACCACAACTTACAATTAGAATCAACATGTTTGTACATTTCTTACATTTAAAAATAAGGATGAAGCATGCTTTGTACAATATTACAAAGAAAACAGAAAAAAAATAGCAGGTAGCAGGTCATTTGTACATTTACTGATATGAAGACAAGAGTTAGAGAAAATTGACTCAAAGAGGAGGGAAATTACTTAGCAGTGATAGTTCCTGAAACTAGTTACAGAAACAACAGGAACTGCCTATTTTATCGATGAAGAGTGAGTTCAAGAGTGCATGGTAACATAGGAGATTGTATCTACAAAGTAATAAGCTGTTTTGAACATGTTCATTAAGTGATGAATGGGCACAACCAGGAATTTAATAGGTGTGTCTTGAGATGGTTTTTGAACAGTAGAGCTGAAGAAGCTGAGGTCAGGGAAATAGGGAGGTTGTTCCAGTTTCTGGCAATGTTGTGGGAGAAAAGAGCTTTTCCTGCAGAGTTATTAGCTTTTTTGATACAGAGGAGAGTTCTGTCTGAGGAGCGGAGTGGGTGGTTTGCTGTGTACCTGGTTAGGAGTATGTTTAGAGATGGAGTTTTGTCAGGATGTTTTACAATATTGTAGGCAATTATCAGTTGTTGATAGTTAATTAGTTGGGGGAGTTCTAAACATTTAAGTTCACGTAGTGCCTGACAATGATGGGTTTTGAAGGAACAATTGTTGGCAAATCTGGCAATTTTATTGTAGCATGACTCAAGTTTTTCTAGGTTTTGCTTTCTAGGGTGGGTAAGGATAGGTGTGGCATACAGGAGTGTAGAGAGTAGATGAGTTTGGGTGAGGGCAATATGCACCTGATCAGATAGGAATTTTTTTATGTCTGTATAGGGTACACATTTTTTATGTACTTTTTTGATTGTTTGTGACATATGGGTGTCAAATAGCAGTTTGTTGTCAATTGTAACTCCTAGTAGTTTGGTGTTTTTGGTGGGGAAGATGTTAGTGCCATTTCTGGATGTGATTGTGAATGGGGGTTGGGTGGTTTTAGTTTTGTTAGGGGCAAATATGAGTAGTTTGGTGTTACTGGGATTGAGTAAGAGTTGGATCTGGGTGATCCAGCTTTCTACTGAGGTAAAGGATTCCTGGGTAACATTTTGCAGGGTAGTGAGAGATGGTGACGAGCAAATGAGAGTAGAGTCATCTGCATATTGTATTAAAGTGGCATGTTGGGAGGAACTATGAAGGTTGTTAGTAAATATGGTAAAATGTAATGGTCCCAATACTGAACCTTGTGGGACTCCTACAGTGTTTGGAAGTAGGGAAGATAGTTTATTTTGCCATTGTACAGACTGTTGTCTGTCTGTTAAATAGCTTTAAACCATGCTATGGTAGGTGGGGCAAAGGCTAGGGAGGTTAGTGAGTCAAGAAGTAAGGGGTGGGATACCATGTCAAATGCCTTAGAAAGATCTAAGAATATTGCTGAGACATAGTTGTTGTTATTTTTGCATTGGTTAATTGTGTTGGTGAAGGAGAGGAGAGCAGTAGTGGTGCTGTGGTGTTGTTGGAAGCCGTGTTGTGTGGGGGAGAGGAGATTGTTAGAGTGTAGGAATTGCATCACTTGAGAGTGTATACATCTTTCCAGTATTTTGGATAAGGGGGTAAGATGGCTATGGGGCGATAGTTAGAAAAGTCATAAGAGGTTCCACATTTATGAAGGGGGAGAATGTATGATACTTTCCATACCTTTGGGGTGTAGGATTCCTGAATGGAGTGATTAATGAGAATGGAAACAGGGTAGGATAGTGTATCAGCTGCTATTTTTAGGAAGTTTGCTGGTAGGTTGTTTGCAGCAAGGGTGGTAGGTTTAAGTTTTTGTAGCAGTTTTTTGAATGTGGTGGTAGGAACAGGTGAGAACGTAAAGGATGGGGTATTGTTAGCGGGTTGTTTTGGGGTATATGGCTGGTTGTTGTTGGAGAGTTGCGTAGACAGGGTTAAGATGGATTTAGTGAAGTGGAGGTTAAATTGGGAGGCAATGTCTGTATCAATGTTCAAACACAAACAAGGTAATGGTCAGTAGTACGTAGTCTCTGGACACAATTTCCAAAAATATTCGCCACAAACACATCCAAAGAACTCCTCAACAGCTGCATATAAAAACAGTAGTTTTATTGGTGAGCGCTTTCGTGGTGTTGAAACACCACTTCTTCAGACCTAATAGCAGCTATACTGCACTCTGCTTAAATACCACTCAATCACTGACACGCCCAAACCTTTTCACATGTCATCATTCAACTATATGCTAGTTAAACTCACATTACTTATAAACAAAACTGTATACAATAATCATATAGATATAAACACAATAAAAATAAAGAACTACAAACACATCATAATAAATACATATGCAATATGCAACATCTTTAAAAACACATAAAAATGTAAAAAAATCATTATACTAACATCATTGATGTGCATTGCAAAAAAGAACAAATGTATCAATCAGAACTCCCTATGTAAGCAATGCTTACAAGCCTGCTAAAAAATGCAACATTAGATTCATGTCAAAATGTTACCCTACTAAGCAATATATAGTCCTATTCAATAATTCAAAGCAGCAGGTTTACCTATGTAAAGGTCTGGACTTCAATATGGGTTTGAGGGGTACCTTTTCATTCAACCCCCTCCCCTTGTCTGCTCGAAGCCTTAATATCCACCTACTCTCTGTTGTCTCAGTCAGATTCACTATATCACCACCTCGTTCATTACCATACACCATTTCTATTACCTGGTACCTAAAATTGTGACTGGCATCAGTCTTGTCAACATGCCTTGACAGTGCATTGGTTTTGTCATTGTTTCTAATTTTCAATAAATGCTCTCTGATTTTATATCACAGTTTTCTATTGGTTTTACCTACATAGTAAGTGGAGCATCTATTGCATACGGCCAAATAAACAATGTTGATGCTATTGCAGTTTGCCTTTACCTTGAAGGAAAAGTCTCTCCTAAGGTCAGGATGTGAAAACACATTACTTGTGTCGATATATTGACACTGATTACAATTTAAACATGGGACCATCCCCAACTTGGAATGGCACAACATTTGTTTCAAAGATTTCTTATTTTTGTATAAAAACGATGGTGTATCACCCACTATGAGTTCTATCTGAGGATCCTGTGTCAGTATTGGCCAATATTTCCGAATGACATCAGTAACAACTCTAACATCACTGGAATATTCAACTGGCACTCTCACATGTCTCTTCTTGAATTTTCCACCCATTGCATGCTCAACATTGCTGACTATCTCCCTCTCAGAGAAATAAGGTTTCCCTCTATCACTCCTATGCTCCCCAAATTACAAACTACTTCAGAAACTTCTGCCTTGTTATATCCCCTGTTAACAAAAATCTCTTCTAATGTCTTGATCTCAGTGTTGAATCTCCCTTCTTCTGTAGTCAACCTTGATGTTCTTAATGCCTGTCCCTTGACCACATAATAAAAACATGGTGGGGATGCATGCTACTCCTATGCAAAAGATGATTCCTGTGACATTCTTTCCTATGTATCTTGGTGGAAAGTATCCCTTTATCATCCCAATATACACATACATCAAGGAAATTCATTTCATCATGTGAAAAACTGACCTCAAATTCAAGAACAACTCATGGTGCTATTAATATATTCACAAAAATTGTTCAATCCTGTTAAATCACCATTCCATAAGATGAAGAGGTCATCTACAAAGCGTTTGTAGAAGGTGATCTGACTCCACATACTGTTCAACAATACAAACTGTTTCTCCCAACTAGCCATTACTAAGTTGGCATAGCTATTAGCACAATATGTGCCCATAGCTACACCCTCTTTTTGCAAGTATATCTTATGCTGAAACTTCAATACATTGTTGTCCAAAATAACCATCAGCCGGGTAAGTAAATCAACTTGCCTCCCATCATAGGTCCGATCAACAAGTAAATAATCTCTCAGCATTTCAACACCCTGTTCATTGGGGATACATGTAAACAAAGACTTTACGTCTAAAGTGACAAAAATCACTTTACCCTGCATTAATGGGACAGTTTTGTTGAATTTAAATAGATCTTCCAAAAACTGTTTGGAATCCCTAAGGATGTTCAGATTTTTGTTAACCACTGGTCTCAACTTCTTCTCTACATAAATAGAGCTGGGCTCAGTAATCCAATTTCTCCCAGAGACTATAGGCCTCAATGGGGGTAAGCTGCATTTTTATGAACCTTAGGTAAACCATTTATCACCGGTACTATAGGTTTCTCTACTTAAAATAATCATATATATCTAAATCAATAATATGTTCTAACATCATATCATAAAAAAGTTGTTCTACCTTGGTGATCAATTTCCTTACTTCAGTGAAACTAATCTCACTGTACACATTGTGATCAGATAATATTTGATACATGCTATTATTATAATAATCAACATCCATGATTACTATTGGGCCCCCCTTGTCTGCTGGTTTGATAACAGTCTCAGCATCCTGTTGTAATTTAGTTAGAGCTTCCTCATCTGACTTGCTCATATTAAAAAATCCTCCCTTTCTCTGTCCGTTAAGCCTGTCAAATAACTCTGCTTCACATAACAGTGAGAAAGCCTCAACCGTTGTATTAGTGGGCGGTATAAAAATACTCGATTTCCTAAACTCATGTGCAACCTCCCCTTCATCTTTAAACATAATATTTAACAACACATTCCTACTAAACATTTTAAGGTTAAACAAGGTTTATGTTACCTCTGTCCTCCTGGACAGTATAAACAATAGTCCTTTGTTTAATAGTACAAACTGAGCATGAGTCAAAGTTTTCTGTGAAATGTTCCAAACAAGATTATCTTCCAGTACTCCCATAGGACTGCAAGCAGTTTGTTTTAGTTGACACCCATTCACATCCATTCTTTGTGGACTGTTATCTAAAATTCCCAAACTGGAACTCTGTAATCCTGTAGACAAAACGCTACTAGTTGTAGTCAATGATGGAATGTCTGAATACAATTTCAAGTTGTCCTCCTGCCATCCTGCCACGTATGGCCTGGGTGCTCCTGTGATGGTTTCCTTCTCATCCGGCTTCTGCTTCCATCCCTGGGAGTCGGGTCTTTGTCCAACCAAATGGGCAACTTTAGAAAAACCTGCTTCTTTTTGGGTGATCTTGTCACTTGCAACACTGCTTCCTGTGTAGGTGGTGATTGCTCATTTCTCTCCACTCAGCCATCTCTATCTAGGGAAGCCTTCTTATTCAAATTACCTGCTTCTCCGATGTCCACAATGCTCACTGGTGCAGCATTAGCTTTTCATTTTGCCCCTAATCTCTCCTCAGCAGGAACGAATTCGCTGATGTTCCACATTGTCTCCGGGTACGTCACTGATTCCAGTCAATGGTTGTTTATTTAAGGTGGATTGCTGTTCAGTACGCTCATTGAGCTGATTCCTCGGCCACACAAATACATGGCCTGCCTTAAAATCGGAAATGTCTCTCTGTAGTTTACCTGCTTTTTGTCTCATGAGTCTCTCTTCAAATAACCGGACAGAATCCATTATGTGTTGAATCTTCTCCTCTACCAATGTGCAAGGATAAGTACAAAATAACTTATCCCTCTGGCAGACAATTTGTTGCAAAATCAAATATTCTTCATTGTCACTGAACTCTAGAAGCAAGTGCATATAATTAAAGCTTACTTCCAAATTCAACTGCTGCCATCTAGATAAGAGTTCTAAATTTTGTTCACCATAGGCGGGCATCTTCAGAACTCTAAGTCCTCTAGGTATCACTTTATTCTTCAAACTTGCTTCAAGATGTGCCCTTTGTGTCTGTATCCTTTTAACTTTGTATAATAAATCCTCCATTCTGTGTACTTCCCTCAGGAATGCTGCAAGTCTATATCACTATAATCATTAATCAGTTCATTACTCACGGCCGTTGTATTCTCCAATAACAAATTTGGTTTTCTTTTCACAAAATCCATCATTTTAGAAGCAAGGGTTTCACCTCTTTTCTCAGAAGCATTTCCCACTCTATTTGAGCAGTCCCCCTTGCTTGTTACAAGGAAATATCAATGGTAACTGAACTATCTGCCATTGCTACCGACCACAAACCAACAAGAACTGAATATCCAAACACAAACAAGGTAATGGTCAGTAGTACGTAGTCTCTGGATACAATTTCCAAAAATATTTGCCAAACACATCCAAAGAACTCCTCAACGGCTGCATATAAAAACAGTACTTTTATTGGTGAGCGCTTTCGTGGTGTTGAAACACCACTTCTTCAGACCTAATAGCAGCTATACTGCACTCTGCTTAAATACCACTCAATCACTGACACGCCCAAACCTTTTCACATGTCATCATTCAACTATATGCTAGTTAAACTCACATTACCTAAAAACAAAATTGTATACAATAATCATATAGATATAAACACAATAAAAATAAAGAACTACAAACACATCATAATAAATACATATCCAATATGCAACATCTTTAAAAACGCATAAAAATGTAAAAAAGTCATTATACTAACATCATTGATGTGCATTGCAAAAAAGAACAAATGTATCAAGCAGAACTCCCTATGTAAGCAATGCTGACAAGCCTGCTAAAAAATGCAATATTAGATTCATGTCAAAATGTTGCCCTACTAAGCAATATATAGTCCTATGCAATAATTCAAAGCAGCAGATTTACCTATGTAACGGTCTGGACTTCTATATGGGTTTGAGGGGTACCTTTTCATTTAACCCCCTCCCCTTGTCTGCTCGAAGCCTCAATATCAACCTACTCTCTGTTGTCTCAGTCAAATTCACTATATCATCACCTCGTTCATTACCATACACCATTTCTATTACCTGGAACCTAAAATTGTGACTGGCATCAGTCTTGTCAACATGCCTTGCCAGTGCATTGGTGTTGTCATTGTTTCTAATCTTCAATAAATGCTCTCTGATTCTATATCTCAGCTTTCTATTGGATTTACCTACATAGTAAGCAGAGCATCTACTGTATACGGCCAAATAAATAATGTTGTAGCAATGTTGTTGGTGGTCGGGATTGGGGTGACTGTTTTACCTGGTTTAAGTAGTGAATTGATGGCATGCCAGAACTTTTGTGGGTTTTTCTTGTGTTTATTTTGGACATTAAGGAAGTAGTTTTGTTTATCGAGTAGGGTTTGTTTTTTTTTGCCTGGTTTCTTAGTTTTTGGTAGTTTTGCTTGGATGAGTCAGACTTATCTCTTTTCCATGCTTTCCATGACTTATCCCTGGCTTTTCGAAGGGCTCTTGTGTTTTTGCTTAACCATGGGGCATAGTTAGTTTTTACTTTAATTCTTCTGATGGGTGCTAATGAATTGAGGAAATTGATAAAAGTGTTATTAAAGTATTCCACTGCTTGGTCTAGGTTTAACATTAGTAGGGGGTCCCATTTACAGTGTTTTAGGATATGGTTGAGATTCTCTGTGTTCAGATTGTTTTCATCTCTAACTTGTTTATAGATTATGTGGTTGTAGGGATTTGTGTGTGTTCATAGCAAGAAGGTGGGGAGGTGGTCACTTAGGCTGTCTGGAAGACATCCTGTGGGATATTTTTCTATAGGGCAGTTAACTAGAGTCCAGTCTAGAACTGATTGCTTATTTGATTTTTTATCTGTTCTAGTTTGTTCCTATTTGATCTGCGTGAAACCATAGAGATTTATATGGTTTGTTGGGGTATTACTGTTGCAGGCTAACGAGTCTGTATTTAGATCACCTAACAGAATTGTTTCCTGTGGTAGCTTATCAAAGATCCATTGAAAGTTCTCTTGAATGGTGTGAGAGATATTGCCTGGTGGGATGTAGCAGAAGATTATGTTAATGTTTTTGGTATTATTTATGAACAGTGTTGAGAGTAAGGTTTCGGCATTTTGAAATGACGGAATAGGGTTTTCGAGGGGTTTTATGCTGAGTGCATGTTTAAATAATGTGGCTACTCCAACTCCCTTTTTACTTGTTCTATCATGCCTTAATATGTTATAACCCGGAGGGAGAATTTCTTCATTCTGAATATGGGGTTTTAACCAGGTTTCTGTAACGGTTAGTATGTCTGGGGAATGATGCCTAATGAATGCATGTAGGTCTGGGAGCTTGCTTATTATACTTCTTATATTGATGTTAATGATAAGTAGGTCAGATTTATGTTTAGGTGGGAGCAAGGTGTTGTTTGGCCCTGGGTTTGGGTGCATGTCTCCTGATATGAGCAGTTTCTTTGCAATTTGTAATGTGTGTTGTATTTTATGTATTATTTTTATGTTTTGAGTAACTGTTAATTTGTTGGTAGTTGATGTCAATTGTACTTTATATATGTGTAGCATTAGGCTGTCTTTGAATAGTGTAGTACTAATGGGGAAGTTTGAGTGTGTGTGTGTGGAATAGTGTGTATGTTGGTTGTGTGATAACTATTGTTTGGTACAGCTTTAGTATGGTGGATTGATGTGAGGTTAGTTAGTATTGTGAGTGAGAACAGAAGACAAGTTAAATAGATCTTCATTTTGTTTCACTTAAGGATAGTGGTTAGGTGAAATGGAAGGAGGCAAAAGATGAAAATAGGTGTTGGTTGAAGTGGGTGGTATCTGTTAGGTTGCTAGGGATATGGGAGTTAGAGTGGCTGTGTGGGTTGAAGTGTGATAGGTTAAATTGTCTGTGGGTGTGGTTTTGTGGGTTTAAGCATAGGAGTTCTGGGGGCGTGTGGGAAATGGGGGCAGGGTAGGGGAGTGGAGTGAGCCCGCAGGGTGAACGGAGTGGGTAGAGCTACTTTGTGGATGCATATCGCGAGACTATCAGTTTTATATTGATATGCTACAGGGATTTGATTAGGTATGTGGCACTTTCTGACTAGTATTTCTATCAAAAAAGTGCAAGGAGGGTCTTCTTCTTTGTCTAGTTTTTAGAGGATAAAGGCACTTATTTTTAAGGCAGTTTCCTGGAATCAGTACTGCGTTGAAAGTTACAATTTGTATTACATTAGCTTAACTAGCTGTATGCCTCTTTATCTTTATGTCAGAAGGTAATTCCTTATTGTCACCTTGTTTGGGGAATTACTTATGTATTCTACTCATTGCAATTGGTTCTAACAGCTGAGATTGGTGAAACCATAGGAGCTTGGATCTGCTGTGCAATATTAGTTTAGCTGTATGCCTTTCTACCTTTATGTCAGAAGGTAAATTCCTTCTTGCCACCTTTAGTTTTGGGGAATTTCTAAATTATTCTATTCAGACTAGGATTGCTGGAGTAAGTTATAACAGCTGAGATTTGTGAGACCATAGGAGCTTTTATGTCCAATGTTCTGCTGCCATCTCGTGGCCTAAGTAGGGAACTACACTGATTCACACTAGTTTGAAATTTAGGAAAGAAAAATACATTTTTGATATTGCTTGCCCATAATATGCCATGACACATACAACTTACAATTTTGCAAAGTAATTCACAATTAACTTTATACTTTTGCAAAAATTGAGCATTTTTATAAAAATTGCTTTTGTTTTCTGTATTCATTCACTAACCTTATTTGCATTTCCATGTAGCACTGCTATTCTCACATAACTGTACGCATTTGCAAAGTCTCAGATTATGAATACCAGCCATACACAAAATTCACACACACAATATAGATAGATGGATGGATAGATAGACAGATAGATAGATAGATAGATAGATAGATAGATAGATAGATAGATAGACAGGTAGATAGGCTGATAGATTATGGAGACTTTGGAAGAGCTAGTCTATCCATCTCTAGATACACAATGGTACTCTGTAACTAAAGGAAAGCCATGGGAACACAAGTTGATCATGAAAGCTCAGTGCAGCTACACATCATGGAAAGACTCAGATCCTATACTGTGAAGGCATAAGGCAAGAATAAGCATTGTGCAACTATGAAAATCTGATTAACATGGCAATGTTGTATAAATGTGGGAACAAAGCAGTTTAAGCACAACCTAGACCAGTGGATGGGGAACAGGAAATTTCACCAGGTGTAGCACCGATGCCCCTTATGGACAGAGGTGGCTTATAAATGCCTGACCCTCAATGTTTTAGATATACAGAACATCATTATTCTTTCGAGAAATACTTGGCTTGGATTAGAATGGCCCACTGGGTCATTAGGCTAGTAACAATCTATGACTCTGTGTGTAAGCAACAAAGGAAAACATAGCTGTGATCAAAATGACTAATGCTTGTGACATCTAGCTACAAAAATGAAGACTTATAGTACTAAATTATGATTATGTAGAAGATAAATATTTCATTAAATATTTAGGCTGTGCATGTCATAAAGAAAGACATCTGTGTTTTGGGAAGAGCAACATGTAACTTTGTGTACAAAGTTGAAATTCTTGACAATGCTATGGGACTCTCCATTTTTCAGACACCTTTATGCAGAGCAATGTTTTATAGTGCCTTGACTTTTGTTGCTCAAGACTGTAGTTCAGCATTGATGCAGTTCACAGCTTTGCATATTACATTACAAATAAACAAAAAAATAATCCTTGTTTTCCCACCTTCCTCGACTAGTTTAGACCAGTTTACAGGCATTGCTGTATTCTGGGCTGTGGTGTAGTTCCTGTGTTGTCCATTACCTTACTTGGATAGAAGGAAGTTTCTTTGCTCACCAGTGGGAGTGGGGAGCCTTGAGCAGCCTACCTGTCCTTGGGGGAAGTGACCTCAGCACAAGAAGCTGTAGTAATTGGATGTTTGGGACCATTTCTAGCTCTTTTGTAGTTCACTGTTTAAAATCCGCGTTTGCATGGCTTTGTGCGGTTGTGCGCATAGCGCAGCACCGGTTAAACAAGGTTAAACGTTTTCTGGCTCCGCCAAGTCTGCTCTTCAAATTTTCCCTTAAGGAAGCTCTACTCTTAGTATAACCAGACTACTCACTGTATTATAAGCCTAGCACTTGTTCTCAATACTTCTCTACTAAGTAAGCACTCCCGTACTAAGTAAAGCACAACATCTACTTACCAGCCTTGTGAATACCCACTTCCCTTAAAGGTATACCACTTCCTTATACTGTTCTAGCATGTCGAGTGGTAGATTACTGGCGTCGTCTCCAGTTCAGCTGGTCAATCTGGGCATCTTGAGACAATGCTACAATTGTCTCATGTACACAGACAACCCTCTCCTCCTCCCAACAAACACAAATACATGTGAGAGATGCAACTATATAGCCAAACTGGAGGCTGAACTCTCTCAACCCAGGGCTGGCATGACCAGACAGGAGGAGATGGCAACCACACACACAACAATCCCAGTCCAACATAGACCTACCACAACTGCAAACCAAACACATAAAAACACAAAGACATACTCGGAGGCTCTAATAAAAAACTTACCAAAACAACAGAGGCTCCCAAAGCAGACATCCAAAAATCCACCACCTCAAAACAAAACACATGCAACACATACTTCAATAAATCAGAGTGTCGACCAATCGCAGCCCTTAAGGCCAAACACCTTGCCTGATACACTAATAATAGGTGACTCCATAGTCAGACACACTGATGTCCCACTGACCAGGCTGTACAAGGAGAAGGTGACTGTGAGATGTCTATCAGGGGCTAGGATCCGCCACATAACACGCGCACTCAGGTCACTCCAAAGCAAGTACAAATATGACTCCGTCATTGTCCATGCTGGTGTGAATGACCTGAGACGTACCTCCCTGGACTACATGAAAAGAGACATAGTGGAGCTCTCCGATTATGTAGCCCAGGCTGGTATGACCCTGACCCTGAGCAGCATCTTGCCCTCACCAAGAATGATACCACAATACAAAGACAAGATGATCAGCTTTAACAATTGGCTCGAGTACTGGTGTCATTCTAAGGGGATCCAATGTCTGTCTGCCTGGGATGATATGTTGGACAAGCCATGCTGCTTCATGAGGGATGGCTTACACCTGTCACCACTGGGCTTCCAGATATTGGCTAAGGCTCTTGCCACCCCATAGTGCCTTTTTAGGCAAGGCTCAAAAGACAAACCCACCTCCTTAGAAAACAAAAATGGAAAAAAACTAAGGGTAATGCTGCTCAATGCCAGAAGTCTAAATTTCAAGATGCAGGCACTTGATGCACTCCTCAGCATGGAGAACATCGACGTCTGTGCAGCAACTGAAACCTGGTTCAAGGCTCCTGAGAGCACCCCAGCACTACCAGGCTATACCTCGTATCATGCTTTTCGGCCCCAAAACCCGGGCTGAACCACAAAGGGAGGGGGAGTGTCCATATTCATAAAGGACACCCACACCTCCAGGTTAGTAGCAACACATGAAGCATCAGAGACCATACAGGTGCAACTAACCATAGGCAAAACTGCTATACAACTGGTAGCATGTTACAGACCACCCTCCCAATCTCAAGAACCCCACTCAGCCTTCCTGAAGACATTGGAGGATATGAATGTATCACAAAATGCCATCATACTGGGAGACTTCAACTACCCAAACATAGATTGGGTACATTATTCTATCCCTAATACCCTAGCCCAAAGGTTCCTGGAATTCATAAATTCAAATGCACTGGAACAACTAGTCACCTCTCCCACTAGGGGAGATAATATACTAGACCTGATCATCACAAACATGGGGACAAAATGCTCCACACCGGAAGTATACCCCTCACTAGTGAAATCTGACCACAAACTAATCACCCTGGATATACATATCCCACCTCCACCCCCAGCACAAAAGACCACAGTGAAAAACTTCTCAAAAGCAGACTTCACTCTTCTTAAGACTGAGATGGTATCCTTTAAGCCCACTGTGCCAGTGGATACCACATCCCACAATGCTGAATCCTTCACAAATGCTTTCTATGGACATCTCAAAGAATGCATGGATCATGCAATCCCAAACAAATCCAAGTACCTCTCCACCAAATGTAAGCGTCCTGTCTGGTGGACCTCAGCCATAAACAAATTGTATAACAAAAGAAGGAAGCTACTGCACGTCAGAGTGAAATCCCATGAAGGGAAGACATCTCTGATCAACATTAGTAGAAAATTACGTTCTCTCATAAAAACATCCAAGACAAACTTTGAGAGAAAAATCGCTAAGGACACTAAAGATAACCACAAAGCCTTCTTCAGCTATGTTAGAAACCTGGGCGGAAACCCTCAGATATGCTCAGAGTTGGTTCACAACAACAAAAAATACACTGAACCCACAGATATTGCTAACATTCTGGCTGACAGGTTCAGTGCAAATTTCTCGCCTCCTTCACCCCCAAAAGAAGAAATACTTATCCCAGCTGAATGTAATCTCCCTGTCATCTCAGATGTCCAAGTGAGAACCGCCCTAAACAAAGCAAAAAACACAGCATCAATGGGACCTGACGGTATCCCGGGGTGCATGTTATGTGAACTCCAAGAGGAGCTAAACCCACACATAAAAATGCTATTTAACCTTAGCCTTACTTCGGGATATGTACCTGAACACTGGTGTACAGCAACAGTGGTCCCACTCCACAAGGGGGGTGCCTCTACAGACCCTGGAAACTACCGACCCATAAGCTTAACTAGCCTGGTCTGCAAAGCTATGGAAAGAATCATTATGGAACTCATAAACAGAGACATAGGGGACCTACAGACACTTGACCCCACCCAGTTCAGCTTTGTAAAGGGCAGATCCTGCCTTTTAAACCTGGTTGACTTTTTTGAAACAGTCTCTAGAGCCATTGATGAGGGCAAAGCAGTCCATACAGCATACCTGGACTTGGCTAAGGCCTTCGACACAATACCCCACTCAGGCATCATAGATAAGCTAAACAGCTTAAAAGTAAACCCTTATGTCACTAGATGGGTTGCAAACTGGCTAAAGGACAGAACCCATAAAGTTAAAATCGCTGGAGCAATGTCAGACTCAAAGCCAGTCACAAGTGGTGTCTCACAGGGATCTGTCCTGGGACCCCTCTTGTTCGGCATTTATTTCTCAGATGTTAAAGCAAACATGGGAGGGCTGTGGCTGACAAAGTTCGCAGATGACTGCAAACTAGGCGCTATAGGCGATACACCAGCAGACACACACATCCTACAAAAAGGCCTCACTGAAACGGACAACTGGTGCCGTAGTCACGCCTTAAACTAAATGCCAAAAAATGTATAGTCATCCCTTTTGGAAAAAACAAAGTACCCACAAATTATCACATAGACAGCAACCCACTGAGTACGGGAAAAGTAATCAGAGACCTAGGGACCCAAGTAGACAGCGACCTCTCATTTGACACCCACATTGCCAAAGTGGTTAGAAAAACATTCTACCTTGCACACCTCATCATGAAGGGATTCACATCCAGATCCATGGATGTCATTGTACCCCTATATTCCTCCCTCATCAGACCCATGATTGAGTACAATGCCCCATTTGGTATGTACCTCACTCGGCACTTGCAACAGCTGGAGAGACCACAAAAGTACCTCACCAAAAGGATCAAGGGTCTCCAACATATGTCTTATTCTGCCAGACTAAAGAAACTTCAGCTCTATTCAGTAGCATACCGCCTGCTCAGAGGTGATCTCTGCCTGACGTACAAGGCCATGTCCAATCAGGGTCTGATGGACATGCTCCACCTCAAAAAATCCAAATCCATCAGGACCACGAGAGCTAAAGACTTAAACCTCGGCACAAGTATGAATAGGACATGCTGGAGGGATAGATTCATAACCCTGAGGCTTCCCATGCTTTGGAACAGGATCCCAGTTCGTATTAGGCAGAGCCCCTCACTGACTCTCTTCAAGAGAAATCTTGATGAGTGGTTGGGAGATCGAACGTTTACCCCAGGGGTCACATCTGTGTCACTGCTAGACAGGAGCACAGTAAACTAATTATATTATATAAGAGGACCTTCATTGTGTCACTACTAGACAGAGGCACAGTATTCTAGATTTATTCAGTACATTTTTGTACCATTTCATGGGGTGGCAAAAGCCACATCACTATGGCTAGGCTTACAAATGCCCCAGGGCAGATAGCCTAGTACTATACTATGAAACTATGAAACTATGTCTAGGAATCACTCACCAGAGCATTGTACATAACTACTTATAGGCATACTACCAGTCTACAAACCATGTAGCCCAGGCATATAAAGATCATGTCTAGGTATGGCTTTCCCTTTTGTAATGCTATTTAGGTTCTGCACCGACTTTATTACATGTACAAGTTCTGATACTGTTTACTTTTAAAGTTTTTCCATGCATACTTAACTTAGGATATTACTAGATGTGCTAGAATTTAAAATGCATTATTTGTCAGTATTAGTAGTAGGTGACCTTCAGAAAAGTAACAGTGATTGTAAGAGATACTCTACAATAAAGTATGTGGTATTTATATCTGATTTTTATATATCTACTGTCTGAACATTCTTTAGAATGACTGAATCATAGAAAATGCAAGGCAACTAGTTTGGGATGCCATTAACACCTTACCACTACCCTCTCTAGGCCTTAACTCCCTTATCAAGGCTGAAAAAGTAGTCATACCAGGGATGAGTTTATGAAAGCCATCCAATTATCTAGATCCCTTTTGAAGGAAGATAGTGACTCATACTGCTTAATTTGGAAAGGAAATTTGTTACAGAGAAGGGGTAGGTGCTGCTTGATAAATCTATCTGTCTACCTTGTTTGGTTTATTTGTTTAATTAGACTTTGGTTTCTGGGTATATATTTGTAGGGATGTTTGATTTATGAAGATATATGTGGTCTTGTTCTACTGGATTCCTTATGACACAAGAAATGATGCATTTTTTTCTCACACTTTTACCTGAATATTGTTCACAATTGACTCCCCTCCTTTTGCCTTTATAGCCCTAGTGGATATTAATCCTGCGACATCACCTGGCCACAAAAGCAACTTGGTAGTGTGGACCCAGCAGAACCCTTGCTAATTACGACCATCGGTCCGGCAGCTACCAAATAAGATAACAGAATCCCAATAAAGTATGTGTCCTAGTGCCTAACTAGTACCTGATATAGTAGCCCTTCTTAGCTACATCATTTTGTTAGTCTCCAAATAGTGTTATAACAAAAACAGTGTTTTCTACACATGTGCTGCATGAGAGGATGCCAGCAGCCCCAAATCTTTCTCCTCCATGGCTACCCCCACTCCTATCACTTTTCTGTACCCACTTTAGTTCCCTATACCTCACTCTTGACTACATCTCCTGTTGTCTCTCTCATTTTACCTTAACTGCAGTCCTGCCCTGCTCCATAGTCTGTTGCCTTTCTCCTGCTTCTCTCCACTCTCCTTCCCTCTACTCATGGTCTTTGCTTTACTCTTGCTGCTTGTAAATACCTCTCTTCTCTTTCAAGCCCCACACACCTGCTAACTTCAACTCTCTAACACAGGTTATTTTCCTCTAATACAATCCTATCAGTGCAACGGAGGCTAGCATTCTCCATAAGGTGCCATCTGTACTTAATCCTTGTGTCTGTCTGTCCTTTCTTTGCTTCCCTTCTATCTTTTCACTCTATTTTACAACCTGGGTATTATCCCCGCTACATTCGCCCTCGCTACCCTCGGGCTCACTTAGCTCCCCTACCCTACCCCCATTTGCACCCACCCCATTACAATTTCCTTTATACCATCCATTCCCTCCCCTTCCTCCCACACCACCCACTAACGAGGAACTTCCTGTCTTACCTGCAATTGTCTCACTTCCTATCCCCACCCTTTCCTCCATTCATGCTCTAAGTCTTCTATTACAATCTCTGTACACTCACTTTCCCTTTCCTAAAAGCCGTCCTCCTTCCCCCATAGCCAGATTTACAATGCACTACCTAATCATCCCCACCTCTTTTCTCTTTTTTCTAGCTAGCATAACATCATACCACATCCACCTTCCTTCCCCACTGCCATACTCTTCCCCCTCCTTTACTCTTGACACACTACCCTCACCTTCTTTCTTTTCTATCTCCCCAGCCCTATTTAACCTCCCATACACATGTCTCTACAAACCGACCAGACTCAAACTGCTTCCTCCTTCCCATGCATCTAAACACAAGTTCTATAAATTAGATCTACCTATCACTTTACTCTCCCTATATAGAAATAACTTACTTTTATCCGGGGACATCCAACCTAACCCTGGCCCCTCCCCCTCCTCAAAACAACACACCTCTCCCTTATCCTTTTCCTCCCCCCCTCTACTCCTTCTGCCTCTGTCCACCATCAGTCTAACATACATATACCGCCCACATCTAAATATCTTGTCATTTACTCTCTAAATATTCAAAACTTAACAAACAAAATTACTGAGTTCCACGCCTAGATATCCCATACAACCCCTCACATCCTCTGCCTATCTGAAACCTGGCTTAAGCCACACATCTTTAACAATGAAATCCTCCCACCAGGATACAACATCTGCCATGCAGACAGACTGCACAAAAAAGGGGGTGGTGTAGCCAGCCTACACAGTAATAGTGTCAACCTCTGACCTTTCACTGCCCCATCCCTGACTTCCAACCGGCTGAACTCATTATCGCTATCACCTCAATTCACACAAAAAACTAGCTGTTGCCTCCATCTATATCCCTCCTGGAAACAACCTGCCAATCCTTGAGAAAATCCTTTCCTGGTTCACTCACAATATACCATATGAAACGCTTATCTTAGGAGAGTCAATCTAGACTGGATAAAACTTAAAACAGACTCTCCACAAAACAGTATTAATCTCCACGGCTGCCATCAACTAATAACATCTCCCACCCGAATCCATAAAAATACCTCTTCTACCTCTATAATTGACTGGATACTCACCAACACCCCTAAGCTATATCACAACCCCACTACCCTACCAGATCAACTAAGTGACCACCTACCCACTCTTGTCCTTAGATACAGCTCTCAACCTCCCAAATCTAACCACTATAGATACTGCCACAAACTCTCTAACTTTGACTCAACTCAATTTAACACAATTCTCTCTTCCACTGACTGGACTTTTCTGAAACAAATCCCCTTAAATGTTGCAGTAAATAGTTTCAACAGTATCTTCGTAAATACCCTCAACTCCCTCGCTCCCTCTAGAAAGGTTTGAATAAAAGTTAACTATGCTCCTTGGCTTTCCAAAGAGAGTAAGTCCCTTATACTTCAAAAAGATAAAACATGGAAAGCCTGGACAAAAACTAAAGAATTATCCCTGCTGCACAAGTATGAACATCTCAGGAACCTTACCAAGAAACAAACCAATTTTGACAAAAAGTCCTATTTTAACTCTACTCCACTTGATAGCAAAACCAACCCTCAAAAGTTCTGGTCAACTATTAAAATAATTCTTTCTCCTGGATGCCCCTCAAACCCCACCCCCTACCCAGACACATTCCCTCTAGATACAGCTACCTTGCTCAATAAATACTTTATCAATACTATTCAGTCACTCTTACCCACTACTGGCAATGCTACTCCTCAACACATCCCCATCCTACCCATCCAACAATAATCCCTTCTCCCTACAGCCTGTTCCCACTTCCTATATTCAATCTCTTCTACTTAAGCTCAAACCCTGCTCACCATCTACAGATAATCTAACCCCCACTTTCCTCAAACTAGCTGCTGGCTCTATAGTTTACCCAGTGTCTATCTTAATCAATAGGTCCATTCAGGACTCTACAGTACCTACCCTCTGGAAATTCTTTTTTACTATTCCCCTACACAAATGGGGTAACTCCACTGACCCATCTAATTACCATCCCATAGCCATCCTATCCCCCCTCTCCAAAATACTTGAAAAATGTATCCACTCACAACTGCTAAAATACCTACTCCAACAAAATTTTGTCACCCCTACCAAACACGGTTTTCTTACCCACTATAGTACAAGTACTGCCCTCCTATCCTTTACCCATACCATTGCAGAAGCCCTAGATAATAATAAATTTATCTCATGCCTCTTTCTAGACCTTTCCAAAGCTTTTGATACTGTCTCCCATCCTCTGCTGCTATCTAAACTTGCTAGTCTCAATCTATCTGCTTCTACCCTTTCCTGGATTTCCAGTTACTTATCCTCCAGGCAGCAGTCTGTCAAATGGCTCTCCTCCACTTCTCCATTCCTATCTGTCACAACAGGAGTACCCCAAGGCTCCATCCTAGGTCCTCTCCTCTTTACATCTTCACTAATGACCTAGACACATCATGCAAACAATCATCCCTCATCCAATACGCAGATGATTCTACCCTCATCTCCATCTCTGACAACATCTCTCAGCTCCATACTCTCTCTCAACATACTTTCTCATCTACTGAACAGTGGCTCAATAAAAACCTGCTCATCCTTAACCCCCCAAAAAACTAACTCCTACTATTCCTCCCCCGGTCACATACTCAGCACAAATCTTCCTTCTATATCACCTCCTCAAATAACACAATTATTAAACCTGATGCTCATACTAAACTTTTAGGAGTCATCATAGATGATGAACTCAAATTTAATATACTCCTCCTCCACTGTATAAAAAAGACTAACCAGAAACTTGGATTGCTCTATCGTAACAAGAAATTTCTAACTCCAAATGCTAGGCTCTCCCTTGCTCAAGCCTTCCTGCTACCCTCCCTTCTGTATGGTGCCCCAATTTTCACCAATATCCAAGCCACAATTTTAAACAAACTCCAAAAAATTTATCATAAGATAGCTAGATTCATAACAGACTCTTCTTACAAATCCCACCACTGTCTACCTCTCACATCCCTACAATGGCTAGAATTCCCAGGCACTTTGTTACTTACATAACTACAAATGCTACATTTCATTCTCTACAAACCTTCATCTTGCCCAGCTCTTTCTTCCCTCATTTCCATCTACACACCTTCTCGCACTCTCCGTACCTCTAATCAGCAACTTCTCAACACCTATCAGACAAAAAAAGCAGTAGGAAAACTCTTATAAAAATACTCAACAGCCAAAAACTGGAACAGACTTCTTCACGAAATAAGCTGCACCATTCACCCAGCACATTTTAAGGAGAAACTAAAACTCCATCTGCTCAACAACAGAATCTGCCCTTGCACAGCACCAACCTAACCTTATCTCTCCCTCCAAGGGCTACCCCCTCCTCACTTTCCACAATCACCTCAAAAATGTGATCCCTCAACTAAGGGTTGAAAACTGAACTTTACTCTTCTCATTTGATCCCTTAATCTGCATGTAAATACGTACAGAATCTCCAATCTATAAACATATAGTTTACATAATGTGAATAGTTTGCATGTTTTCAACTGTATCTGCAGTGTTCTTGTATTATTATTTTTTTTTTCTTTTTTTTCATATCTCATCATATGTCAATTGAAATTGTTACCTTTTTATGTCTGTATATATGGGTATTGGAGCTTTTCTCCTCAGGTCTTCACTGAAAATGGGCCAAAAACCCAGCAGGACCAACCTGGTTAACACATGTCAATAAATAAATAAAATAAATAAATGTATCACCTCTTAGGAAGTCAATAGAATACTGAATACTGGAACAGAACTTCCAGTATTTCCTATTATCTAATTTTTTTAAGCCCTTAATCTATCGAGTTAGAAAACTCTGTGTTTTTCCAGTTGCTTGATATGTCTAGTAGATGCATCCCAAAAGAGGTATTGCAATCTCTAATGGTCTAATCATTGTGGAATACAAGGGGGTAAGGACTTTTTTTGATCTTGAAGATATACTTTTTTGCAATGAGTTGCACAAGGTAAAAATATTTTCTAGCCACCATTGCAAAATGATGGTCAAATGAGAGGGGACTATTCATCCGCATTCCAAAATATCTCACTGCATTTTATACAAACTGGCCCTAGATACTATTCTTGTATGATTCACAGCTACTGTGATGTCAGTTCAAAAGGTGGACTCACCCCTGGCCTTGACCCTGGAAATTACAGACCAATTATCTTCACTATTCTTATCTCCAAAGCCATGGAACATATCTTCACTCCCCTAATTAACTACGATATCAGAAATGTTGCAAGGCTCAAACCTCAGCAGTTTGTCTTTGTTAATGAATCTGGTCAACATTTTTGAATGGACAGTGCTGTCCATGCAGAATGTCTTGACTGAGCTAAAGCTTTCACTCCATACCACATGCAAACATAATAAACAAATTGAATGAATTCCAGATTGAGACATGCATATCTGGGTAGATAGCAAACTGACTGAGGATAGAACTCATGTCATGAGGGCTGCCAGTGCATTCTCAGTAAACATGAAAGTGACCAGTGGTGTTCTTCGTATCTTTGGGTTGGGACCTCTCCTTTTCAGCATATACTTTATAGAGCTCCAAATTACAAGTGGTAGTCTCTGGCTCACCAAGATTTCAGAAGACTGCAAACTTGGTGTCATCTTCAAGTCCCCTTGTGATATGCAGAAACTTAAACTGGAATTCACAGACATCAATTACTGGTTCCGAAAAATGGGTTAACACAAAATACTAAAAAGTACAATATCAGCATATTTGGTAAACAATCCCTTCATCTGTTTTATAGTATAGACAACACTTTACATTAAAATGAAAGTATGTTAAGAGACACTGGAACGTCAGTATATAATTCCAGTACCTTTGACCATTATATTGCAACACTGGTTAGGAAATCCTTTTACCTAGTGCAGTTAATTGTAAAAGGTATTTTGTCTAGATCTTAGAAAGTGCTTACCCCTCTATATTAAGCATTAATCATTCATATTAGTGGCCACAATGCCACTTTTTTGGTGAATCTTACTTGGCATATCAAGCAACTGGAAAGACCCCAAAGTTTCCTGTCTGAAAATATCATTGGCTTAAAAGACAAACACTACAAAGAGAGGATGTCCCTTTATTCAGTGTATTATAGATTCCCAAAAGACAATCCGTGCTTATTCTTTGAGGCCATTAGGGGTTCAGTAGCCCAAGACCTCATCTACCTCCACAAATCAATTATCCCACTAACGCTAGAACCACGGATCTAATTGTATTCTGCAAATAAACAAAATTAGGTGGAGAAACAGATTTGTTCAAGGGGATGAAGGTTGTAATGGGTCTGTATATTGTACATCCATCACTTGATGATTCACATTTTGCTGAAAACTGTCAATTCAGCTAGCCAGCTTTGTATTGAGTCCATCTAGAAGAGTAAATGTGAACAATATTTACTTTGTGTCTTTTTCAGCAACCATAAAATGTATAAAATATGTCTGCTCTTTTGTACTGATTGCATAATTACAATTTCAAAGAGCAGAAGTTTAAAGTACAGAGTACATTTACATGTACTTCTAAAAATGTGGTTTATCTAATCAAATGCAAGAAATACCCAGAGACAGATTATGTGGCAGAAAAAGGCAAACCACTCAAAACTTAGATAAATGCCCAGAGACACACAGTTCCCTACAAGATAACTGAAAGATCAGTGCCAGCACAGGTTCATAGGTTCATAGGTTCATAGGTAGGTACTAGGCTATCTGCCCGAGGGCATTTATAAGCCTAGCCAGAGTGTGTTGGCTTTCGCTGCCCCATTGATTAATTAACTGAGCCTCTGTCAAGCAGAGCAAATAAAGTGATCCCAGGGGTGTATTTTCTGTTACCCATCCACTCATCAAGGCTTCTCTTGAAGAGTGTTAGTGAGGGGCTCTGCCTAGTGTAGTTAGGAATTTTGTTCCAAAGTTTTCCACAATCTTTTCATTTTGTATTAGGTATGACACTGGTGGTTCTTCAAGGATATTTCAATGCATCTTTGGGAAGAAGAACAGTGATTAACCTAAGTCAGTTGTGCAGTCTCATAATCAGTGGGTTGAACCTAGATATTAGTTTTATTCATAGGTTCATAGGAAACTAGGCTAACAGCTTAAGGGCCCTTACTTGCCTAGCCAATATAATCTGATTTTACCCAATATATGGCCCCTAGAGGCAAGAGGATGGCATGGATGTGTGCCTATGAATTGAGTATCTTACAGATGATTGCCCCTGTCTTTCAGGGACATAGGCACTAGCCCAGGTGTGAATTTGTTATTCCCCATCCATTGATCAAAATTGCATTTGAAGATGGCCAGGGAAGGGCTCTGCTTAATGTGAATAGGAAGCCTGTTTTAAAGAAGGGGAAATCTCTCAGACACATATCTGTCTGTTGCGCATACGTTGTTTGAGTTGCTGACTAAGTTTAGATTCCTAGATCGGGTGACCCTCGTACTGTTTGACTTGCGGATGTGCAGTAGCTCCATCATGGCTGGATTTATGAGTGCCTTGTGCATCAGGCATAGGTCACCCTTTAATAATCAGTAGGGGACAGAGTAAAGGGATAGGGATTTTAGTCTATCTGCATAGCTCATGTTGTTTACACCCTGATTTTCATTGTGAGAAACCTCTGAGGTCACTCCAGCTGCTGTAAGTGCATAGTCAAGTACATGCCAAATGGTGCACTGTACTCAATTATTGGTCTAATAAGGGCTGAGTACAGAAGGACTATAATTTCCTTAGATATGGATGCCATAACTTTATTTATAAGTTGTGCCACATAAAAGGAGTTCCTCACCACTGTGGACAAATGGTGGTCAACGTTCAGGCTACTATATTTCTGTGTACCTAGATCTCTCACTTCTGAGTCCACTTTAAAGGGCGTGCTATTGCTGTTCTAATTTGCAGGGCTATTTGACTTCCCAAAGGGTATGATAATTAATTTTTTACATTTAATTTTAGGCCATGGTTCTGGCACAAATCATTTGTCTGAGCTAGACCCTCCTGGAAGATGTCTACATCATTGGGGGATTCATTGACTGCCCACAGCTTGCAGTCTTCAGCAGACATTGTCATCCATAGGCCTTCCACATTTGCCTTGACATCAGAAAAGTATATTCCAAACAGAACTGGTCCCAGTACTGTGCCCTGTGGCACACCACTAGAAACTGGCTTCTTGCTGGATCTAGATTCATCCACTTTAACCATGTGTCCTGTCTGTGAGCCAATTGGCTATCCATCTGATGACATGGGAATTTCTGCCCAGTTTTGTGAGTTTATTTATAATACTTGAGTGGGGAATTGTGCCAAATGCCTTGGCCAGGTTGAGGTAGGCGGTATTTACTGTTTTATCCTCATACATGGCCTTAGTGACTTTCTCAAAGAAATCCACCAAATTCAGTAGGCATGACCTGCACTTGACAAAGCTAAATTGGAGTCAAGTGTTTGGAGGTCTCCTCTGTCATCATTTATCTGGCCCATGATTATTCTTTCTATGGCCTTACATATAAGACTAGTCAAACTTATGGGTCTGTAATTTCCCAGGTCAGCAGATGGTCGCCCTTTATGCAGAGGGATGACTGTTGCTGTCCTCCATTCATAGTTTCATAGTTTCATAGTTTCATAGTATAGTACTAGGCTATCTGCCCTGGGGCATTTGTAAGCCTAGCCATAGTGATGTGGCTTTTGCCACCCCATGAAGTGGTACAAAAAATGTACAGAATAAATTTAGAATACTGTGCCTCTGTCTAGTAGTGACACAATGAAGGTCCCCTTATATAATAAAATTAGTTTACTGTGCCCCTGTCTAGCAGTGACACAGATGTGACCCCCGGGGTAAACTTACGATCTCCCATCCACTCATCAAGATTTCTCTTGAAAAGAGTCAGTGAGGGGCTCTGACTAATACGAACTGGGATCTTGTTCCAAAGCATGGGAAGCCTCTGGGTTATGAATCTATCCCTCCAGCATGTCCTATTCATACTTGTGCCGAGGTTTAGGTCTTTAGCTCTCGTGGTCCTGATGGATTTGGATTTTTGAGGTGGAGCATGTCAATCAGATCCTGATTGGACATGGCCTTGTACGTCAGGCAGAGATCACCTCTGAGCAGGCGGTATGCTACTGAATAGAGCTGAAGTTTCTTTAGTCTGGCAGAATAAGACATATGTTGGAGACCCTTGATCCTTTTGGTGAGGTACTTTTGTGGTCTCTCCAGCTGTTGCAAATGCCGGGTGAGGTACATACCAAATGGGGCATTGTACTCAATCATGGGTCTGATGAGGGAGGAATATAGGGGTACAATGACATCCTTGGATCTGGATGTGAATCCCTTCATGATGAGGTGTGCAAGGTAGAATGTTTTTCTAACCACTTTGGCAACGTGGGTGTCAAATGAGAGGTCGCTGTTGACTTGGGTCCCTAGGTCTCTGATTACTTTTTCTGTACTCAGTGGGTTGCTGTCTATGTGATAATTTGTGGGTACTTTGTTTTTCCCAAAGGGATGACTATACATTTTTGGCATTTAGTTTAAGCCCGTGACACTGGCACCAGTTGGCTGGTTCTGTGAGGCCTTATTCTAGGATGTGTGTGTCTGCTGGTGTATCGACTATGGCACCTAGTTTGCAGTCATCTGCAAACTTTGTCAGCCACAGCCCTCCCATGTTTGCTTTAACATCTGAGAAATAAATGCCGAACAAGAGGGGTCCCAGGACAGATCCCTGTGGGACACCACTTGTGAATGGCTTTGAGTCTGACATTGCTCCAGCGATTTTAACTTTATGGGTTCTGTCCTTTAGCCAGTTTGCAACCCATCTAGTGACATAAGGGTTTACTTTTAAGCTGTTGAGCTTATCTATGATGCCTGAGTGGGGTATTGTGTTGAAGGCCTTAGCCAAGTCCAGGTATGTTGTATGGACTGCTTTGCCCTCATCAGTGGCTCTAGTGACTGTTTTGAAAAAGACAACCGGGTTTAAAAGGCAGGATCTGCCCTTTACAAAGCCAAACTGGGTGGGGTCAAGTGTCTGTATGTCCCCTATGTCTCTGTTTATGAGTTCCATAATGATTCTTTCCATAGCTTTGCAGACCAGGCTGGTTAAGCTTATGGGTCGGTAGTTTCCAGGGTCTGTAGAGGCACCCCCCTTGTGGAGTGGGACCACTGTTGCTGTACGCCAGTGTTCAGGTACATATCCCGAAGTAAGGCTAAGGTTCAATAGCATTTTTATGTGTGGGTTTAGCTCTTCTTGGAGTTCACGTAACACGCAACCCGGGATACCGTCAGGTCCCATTGATGCTGTGTTTTTGCTTTGTTTAGGGCGGCTCTCACTTGGATATCTGAGATGACAGGGAGATTACATTCTGCTGGGATAAGTATTTCTTCTTTTGGGGGTGAAGGAGGGGAGAAATTTGCACTGAACCTGTCAGCCAGAATGTTGGCAATATCTGTGGGTTCAGTGTATTTTATGTTGTTGTGAACCAAATCTGAGCATATCTGAGGGTTTCCACCCAGGTTTCTAACATAGCTGAAGAAGGCTTTGTGGTTATCTTTAGTGTCCTTAGCGATTTTTCTCTCAAAGTTGGCCTTGGATGTTTTTATGAGAGAATGTAGTTTTCTGCTAATGTTGATCAGAGATGTCTTCCCTTCATGGGATTTTGCTCTGACATGCAGTAGCTTCCTTCTTTTGTTATACAATTTGTTTATGGCTGAGGTCCACCAGACAGGACGCTTACCTTTGGTGGAGAGGGACTTGGATTTGTTTGGGATTGCATGAGCCATGCATTCTTGGAGATGTCCATAGAAAGCATTTGTGAAGGATTCAGCATTGTGGGATGTGGTATCCACTGGCACAGTGGGCTTAAAGGATACCATCTTAGTCTTAAGAAGAGTGAAGTCTGCTTTTGAGAAGTTTTTCACTGTGGTCTTTTGTGCTGGGGGGTGGAGGTGGGATATGTATATCCAGGGTGATTAGTTTGTCGTCAGATCTCACTAGTGAGGGGTATACTTCCGTGTGGAGCATTTTGTCCCCATGTTTGTGATGATCAGGTCTAGTATATTATCTCCCTAGTGGGAGAGGTGACTAGTTGTTCCAGTGCATTTGAATTTATGAATTCCAGGAACCTTTGGGCTAGGGTATTAGGGCTAGAATAATGTACCCAATCTATGTTTGGGTAGTTGAAGTCTCCCAGTTTGATGGTATTTTGTGATACATTCATATCCTCCAATGTCTTCAGGAAGGCTGAGTGGGGTTCTTGAGATTGGGAGGGTGGTCTGTAACATGCTACCAGTTGTATAGCAGTTTTGCCTATGGTTAGTTGCACCTGTATGGTCTCTGATGCTTCATGTGTTGCTACTAACCTGGAGGTGTGGGTGTCCTTGATGAATATGGACACTCCTCCCTTTGTGGTTCGCCCGGGTTTTGGGGCGAAAAGCATGATACGAGGTATAGCCTGGTAGCACTGGGGTACTCTCAGAGCCTTGAACCAGGTTTCAGTTACTGCACAGATGTCGATGTTCTCCATGCTGAGGAGTGCGTGAAGTGCCTGAATCTTGAGATTTAGACTTCTGGCGTTGAGGAGCATTACCCTTAGTTTTTTCCATTTTGTTTTCTAAGGAGGTGGGTTTGTCTTTTGAGCCTTGCCTAAAAAGGCACTATGGGGTGGCAAGAGCCTTAGCCAATATCCGGAAGCCCAGTGGTGACAGGTGTAAGCCATCCCTTGCGAAGCAGCGTGGCTTGTCCAACATGTCATCCCAGGCAGACAGACATTGGATCCCCTTAGAATGACACCAGTACTTGAGCCAATTGTTAAAGCTGATCATCTTGTCTTTGTATTGTGGTATCATTCTTGGTGAGGGCAGGATGCTGCTCCGGGTCAGGGTCATACCAGCCTGGGCTACATAATCAGAGAGCTCTTCTATGTCTCTTTTCATGTAGTCCAGGGAGGTACGTCTCAGGTCATTCACACCAGCATGGACAATGATGAAGTCATATTTGTACTTGCTTTGGAGTGACTTGAGTGCGTGTGTTATGTGGCGGATCCTAGCTCCCAATAGACAGCTCACAGTCACCTTCTCCTTGTTCAGCCTGGTCAGCGGGACATCAGTGTGTCTGACTATAGAGTCACCTATTACTAGTGTATCAGGCAAGGTGTTTGGCCTTAAGGGCTGTGATTGGTTGACACACTGATTTATTGAAGTATGTGTTGCATGTGTTTTGTTTTGAGGTGGTGGATTTTTGGATGTCTGCTTTGGGAGCCTCTGTTGTTTTGTTAAGTTTTTTATTAGAGCCTCCAAGTATGTCTTTGTGTTTTTATGTGCTTGGTTTGCAGTTGTGGTAGGTATATGTGGGACTGGGATTGTTGTGTGTGTGGTTGCCATCTCCTCCTGTCTGGTCATGCCAGCCCTGAGTTGAGAGAGTTCAGCCTCCAGTTTGGCTATATAGTTGCATCTCTCACATGTATTTGTGTTTGTTGGGAGGAGGAGATGGTTGTCTGTGTACATGAGACAATTGTAGCATTGTCTCAAGATACCCAGATTGACCAGCTGAATTGGAGACAACGCCAGTAATCTACCACTCGACATGCTAGAACAATATAAGAGAGTGCTGTACCTTTAAGGGAAGTGGATATTCACAGGGGTGGTAAGTAGATGTAGTGCTTTACTTAGTACGAGAGTGCTTACTTAGTAGAGAAGTATTGAGAACAAGTGCTAGGCTTATAATATAGTGAGTAGTCTGGTTATACTAAGAGTAGAGCTTCCTTAAGGGAAAATTTGAAGAGCAGACTTGGCGGAGCCAGAAAAAGTTTAACCTTGTTTAACCAGCGCTGCGCTATGCGCACAACTGTGCAAAGCCGTGCAAACACGGATTTTCAACAGTGAACTACAAAAGAGCTAGAAATGGTCCAAAACAACCAATTACTACTGCTTCTTGTGCTGAGGTCACTTCCTAGAGGGACAGGTAGGCTGCTCAAGGCTCCCCACTCCCACTGGTGAGCAAAGAAACTTCCTTCTATCCAAGTAAGGTAATGGAAAACACAGGAACTACACCACAGCCCAGAATACAGCAATGCCTGTAAACTGGTCTAAACTAGTCGAGGAGAGGTGGGAAAACAAGGATTATTTTTTTGTTTTTTGTTTTTTTGGTAGAAACACACAGAAAATGCAGAAACAGTAATAAATTAGTTACACAGGCTAGCACACTTTAGTGGGCAGCCTCCACAGTTAAATTAAACAAACAAACAGCAAACTTTTGATCAAATTCGACTAAAATGTAACTTTAAGTGCAGATTTTAAAATAATACAGCAAACAGTTAAAACACAGTTCAAGCTATTTCAGGGTAAGCTACAGAAGCTATTCCAAGTGAAAAAAAAGCAAAGATACTTAAATCCAGAAAGTAGTCGCTTTTCTGAGTTCCCTGCTGCTAGGACCACTCTGCAGACCCACGAGGAGCTTGTCTGAGCAGTATAGCCAGAAAAAAATGCCCAGAGGCGGATTTTAAACAGTGAACTACAAAAGAGCTAGAAATGGTCCAAAACAACCAATTACTACAGCTTCTTGTGCTGAGGTCACTTCCTACAGGGTCAGGTAGGCTGCTCAAGACTCCCCACTCCCACTGGTGAGCAAAGAAACTTCCTTCTATCCAAGTAAGGTAATGGACAACACAGGAACTACACCACAGCCCAGAATACAGCAATGCCTGTAAACTGGTCTAAACTAGTCGAGGAGAGGTGGGAAAACAAGGATTATTTTTTTGTTTTTTTTGGTAGAAACACACAGAAAATGCAGAAACAGTGATACATTAGTTACACAGGCTAGCACACTTTAGTGGGCAGCCTCCACAGTTAAATTAAACAAACAAACAACAAACTTTCGATCAAATTCGACTAAAATGTAACTTTAAGTGCAGATTTTAAAATAATGCAGCAAACAGTTAAAAAATAGTTCAAGCTAGTTCAGGGTAAGCTACAGAAGCTATTCCAAGTGAAAAAAGCAAAGATACTTAAATCCAGAAAGTAGTCACTTTTCTGTATTCCCTGCTGCTAGGACCACTCTGCAGACCGACGAGGAGCTTGTCTGAGCAGTATAGCCAGAAAAAAATGCCCAGAGGCAGATTTTAAACAGTGAACTACAAAAGAGCTAGAAATGGTCCAGAACAACCAATTACTACAGCTTCTTGTGCTGAGGTCACTTCCTACAGGGGCAGGTAGGCTGCTCAAGGCTCCCGACTCCCACTGGTGAGCAAAGAAACTTCCTTCTATCCATCTATCAGGAAGAAGCCAGTATGGAAGCTTTGGTCAAATGGAGATCCTAATGAGCCTGATAAGTCCAGTTTTAAGCTGTTTAAGAGGCAACCTTATATATTGCCAGGCACAACTGAATCCGCATTATTAGCTTTAGAGAGCACAGTGGCAACCTGTTCTTTGATGACAATCGGCGGTGGAATGGTGGAGGATGTTTCTTGGGGAAGAACTGCGGTGATGGGGCGGTGAAATTTGAGATGAATTTGTTGGCCAGAAAATTTGCTATGTCTTCTAGATAGGGGATAGATGATGCCATCTACAACTAGTTCTGCACATACTTCAGTGTTGCCCTTAAGATTACGGCCATAACTGAAAAATGCCTTATGGTTATCCTTACCTTTGGAGGCTATTTTACCTCATATCTGCTTTCAGAAACTTGACTAGTATCCTAATTTGCTTGTTTAGACTAATAAGGGACTTAGAGAAATAAGTCCCTTATTAGTCTAAACAAGCAAATGTCATGCACATTTCCTCTTACTTCTTAATAGGATTTTCTTTCTTTTGTTGTACAACCTATTAATTCTAGGAGTCCACCAGGGTGGCTTGTTTTTGTGGTGTGACCTGGGTTTATTCCAATTTGCTACTGCAATTTTTATGCAGTTGTTTATATGGTCATACAGGGCTTTTGAGTACGCCTCTACATAGGGTTCTGTATTTTCTGGATTTGTGGGGAGCTTGAAAACTAGCTATGCTGTCCCTTAATAGTGGGTAATTTACCTTAGAGAAGTTCATAAAGTTTTTGAGGTTAGGTGGGTGACTAGATTTACTTTTATTTCAAGGGAAACTGTTTCATGATCTGACCTTACTAGTAAAGACATAACACTAGGGGATGCAGCACTCTCCCGTATTTGTGAGTACCTGATCTAGGATATTTGTTCCCATATTGGTTGTGCAGACTAGCATATACACAATGTGCCCCCTCATCTTTTCACCTAAAGGCAGCCACCTTCCATGTATCACAAAATTGAAAGAACAAATAAAGCACAGTAACAGATTTCAAGCTGTTGCTGTCTGACATATACAAACAGCATAATACTATCCTCAAAAATAATCATGTATCTGATGTTCTATTATGAGGAAAGTAAAAAATGACAATCACAGTAATGTATTCCAAAATAAAAATGTATTTCGGCTTTTCCCGGTTAGGGGTCATCACAGCAGATCACCAGTCTGCTATTGATTGGCAGTGGAGTTTTTAGGGTGTCAATTTGCCAGCCTGCCACCCAACTTTCACAGAAGGCTCAAATATGCACCTACCTGGATTTCTTTAAAGCTCACTCGACCGCAGGAAGGACATGCGGACACTGCACAGACGGCGCTCCAGCTGAGCACTAAACTGAAGAACATCTTGCTGTGAGGTGACAATGCTAACTGTGCATCACTGTGGCCAACAGTAATGCATTCCAAAATATTGCACCTAAATAGGACACTACCCCTAGCCAAGCTATAGTAATCAATTGTGCTTTTTGGGAAAAAAGGAGCTATTTGATAAAGCTGGTGAAGTTCTTGATATGCTACACACTAGATTAGCAAAGCAAATGCTTGGAAACAGCAGTGGAAAATAGTAAAGATAATTCAAAACCAGGGATAACCAGAAACATTTCTGTAAGCTTACACATCTGATTTCCCATTCTATAAGCTGGTAATTTTGGGAAACATGTGCCTTATTTATCCTGCAATTAGTTGCTAATGACAACAAGTTTGAACTTCTGGCAAAATAAAACCCCGACAACATCGGATGAGTCACAATGGAATAATACTATAGAGAAAAAACTTGTCAAAAGGAAAAAACATTTACCTCCACAATGCATTTACAGTAGTAAATACTACTGAAATTAATATTTAGAAAACAATGACATTATTGTAATCAAAAGTTATGGTGACAGTAAAGCTCATCAGGCACCAAGAGCTGTTCCTAAAAATTACAGTTCACCCCTCCTCTACCTCTGTCAAGGATTGCTAAATATATAAGGGTCATGGCTACAGAGGACTAACCAAGCAAAGTGAAATTCTCTTAAGAAAAAAATGTAGTAGTGGAGTCACCATCCCTTAAATATACTAATTCTGCTGCTGATTACAAACTCTTGCTACAACTTTAGCATTTTTGTACTTACTGAAGAATGCAGCACTGATATGAATACAACTGAATCAGTGAACAATAACTCTCAACTTCTTTGCTCAAGAATTTTGATTAATTCAAATCCCTAGATCCAGTGTTTCTGTGCTGCTTGTTTTGTGGATGTTCAAAAGCTCCATAGTGCTGGATCTAAGGATGCTTTATATGCCAAGCACAGATCACCTATCAACAACATGTAAGAGACAGAATACAGGAACAGTGCTCTAAGGCAATCTGTATAGGACAATATTAATACACTGGATTGTCTTGGTGAGAAACCTCTTTGAGTATTCCAGCTGTTGCATATGCCTAGTCAGACATATGCCAAAGGGTGCACTGTACTCAATGATGGGTCTGATAATAGACAAGTAAAGTGGTGCTACATGATCCTCGGACCTGGATGTTATACCATTAAGTATAAACTGAATGACGTATAATGATTTTTTTACTACCTCGGCTACATGTTGGTCAAAGGCCAGATTACTGTCTATATATGCGCACAGGTCTCTAACTACTGGGTCAGCTCTTAAGGTTTCTTATAAATGGAGCAATTTGCCTGGGTAAACATTTTCCCAAAAGGCACCATAATGTGCTTCTTTGCACTGAGTTTTAATCCGTGGCTTTGATACCAGTCATGTCTGTGTTAGACTCTACTGCAGGATGGTAGTGTCATGGAGGGAATTTATGATAGCTCCTAATTTGCAGTCATCTGTGACCTTGGTAAGGCAGAGGCCCTCAACATCAGCCTTGACCTCAGAGAAGTAGATGCCAAACAGGAGTGGGCCCAGCACAAAGCCTTGTGGTACTCCATCACTGATCCTAACTTCTTGGTTTCTATTTGTGTGCCAGCTGGCATTCCAGCAAATTGTGTATGTTTTACTTGACACCCTTAGTCTACTCATACCATGAGAATGCCACTGGTAAATACACCTCAAAACAGACTTGGAACAAAGGAGTACTTTGCTTTAAGATAACAATCTGATGTCCTACCACATAACTTGCATTTATTCACAAACTGTTCTCGGCTAAGCTATACATATATATGTGCACACACGTGCATATTTATTATATGCACATTATATAAATACACACATATGTATGCAGACGCACAATATACACAAGAATGCAGTCCATACATGGACACATTTCTGTTACAGCTCATATTGAAAGGATTGTATCCGAAAGCTTTACTTATATAAAGTGTTTATCCAGTGGTTTCCTGCCTTGTTCTTTGCATTTTGGTTCCTGGCGTTTATTTTCTTCAACAGCTCATATTGCGCAATGAATTTGACAATGCAGTACTGACACCACCTCCAAATATGCATATAAGAGAAATAGTCACAAATTCACTAATTAAACATACTTCACGATCATTAACTGATAAATGTAATTCAGAAGTCTTTTTTCTGCAATAAATGATTGCCTTAGCAAATGTAACAGCCTTATGGAAAAACAGGCTAAACATCCACTTCCACCCAGCTCCCACTAATACAGAAAGTGTCCCAAAGAGGCAGACTTTAGTAGACTTTAGTAGCAAGAAGGCATGAAGAAAGGTCTATGAAAGTCTTGCAGGCAAATGAACTCCAAGCCAAGCTCATGTGTTTACTTCATTTAAAAGTATATATCTTTAGAGGTTTGTCTAAAAAACATCTTCTACTTCTTTCGGCTTTTCCCGGTTAACCATAAAGTTCATTTATCAGATTAATAGTAATAGTATGATACCACATGTACATTTGTTTTTAAGTACTTCATATTTTGTAACATAAAACTCTACTAGCTTCATATTTATCATAAGCATAAACAAACAGGCTAGAAATTAATATATTCCTGCAAGTAGTATATTATGTATGACGATTTCATAAACCACCTGAGGGAAACTTGATAAAACAGCACAACCAAGCGGCCACTTCATAGGGATTTATAACCCACAGCATTACATAATGCAGTTTTAACTTGTTCTCTGTATGACAGGCTTCAGTCAAAACAAAACCTTGATAGCAAATTATGAACCTTATTTTTTAACAGAATGAAGAGATAGTTCAGACTAAAGGAAACAATACTACAATGTTAATTATTGTACCAGGACCTCATAAGATATCATAAATGAGCCTTATTCTTCATAGTCTTACCATAAAGATAGCTTTCCCATAATAATGATACTTTTGCCAGAAGACAGAATAGGAGGAAAAGAATGGAAAAATATCAACATGGGATGCAGTAGTGGAAATGGAGAAGGGAAAGGTGAAGCAAAATAGAGTTGATGAGAAGAAAAGGAAAGAGGGAAATTAAATCTTCATGGGCAGCAACTAGAGTAGTGAAGAGTTCCTATTTGATTTAATTTACTGATAACCTGCAGTATGGTTTAAATATATACCATATCCCACAATGTTAGCATGCATTACTATTGCAGTTGGTGTTTCAGGAAATGCACTCTTGGTATGACTATATCAAGGAACTCTCTTAGTACTTAGTACTATTCAGGATGCATTTTGTTTGTAATACTGTACTCACAGACATATGGGAAGGCTGACAGGAGGACAGTACAGGAAAACAAAGGATGAGGCAGTGTCAATAAAGTATCATTTCTAATTTTACAAATATGAATTATCTCTCAATGTATAAATTTAAAAATGGAAGTAGAAACTGGAAATAAGTAAACAAGACTTTGACCCCAGCCTCTTTTAATCTACTGATTCCATTCCCCAAGCTTTTTTCATGTTGCATTATTCATTTAACCATAAGCAACGTCTTTGACAGATTCATATATTTCTCTACACAAAAGCAAAATAACATTACATTTTTTTGGCATCAAAATATCAAAATGTTCCTCTCATTTTGTTTGTTCAATAATTCTGGACAAAGACAAAATCAAAAGGAGGATAAAGGCACAAAATCAGGGACATTTTAAAATAATACTGTAACTCACTTAAAAGTTAATAGGCTTTTGCATCAATGTACATTTTCTGAACAATAAGTATGAAACTCTTGTGTTTCACATTATCAACTGTAATCCTTGGTGATTCACCATAAAATGAAACATTTTATGGGGTACAGGGCAAAAATATGAGGGAAACTCAAGGGAAAGTATGTAAAATTTTGGACAGTTAAGAGGTATAGATAGCAAGCATTTCCAGAAATAGCTCTCAACCCTTTAGCATAAAAATCTGGACAAACACAAAAATAATTGGGAGGGGGGGTCCCCAAAATATGGACAAATGTTAAATATTGCTATTATAAACAGAGAAGGTTGCTAGATTAAAAGGTTTTGTGTTACTGTACATTTCCTGAAGTATATGAAGTCTGAAACTCAAATGCCTGTCAGTATTTAGTGAATTCAGTCTTCAGTGATTTGCCACATAAATCCAGAAAACTACAAATTTTATGACAAACACACCAAAAATATGAAGCAAATGTCTGAACATTCTTCAAAATCTGGACAGTTGAGAGGTATGTTCCCAGTAGATAAAAGAAAAACAATTTCAAAACCCACAACATGAACTCCACACATTGCAATGCATGACCACATGCATGGTGGTACTCACTCCAGCACCACTGTCTGGACATCTGGTAGTACTACCCAAAGATAAGGACCACAGATAGGTATCTATCTGCACGTTATGACCTGTCACACTTTACCTTAGCTAGTGTCGATCCTGCTGCTGTAGCTAGAACTGCCGGCATTCTAAATTAAAGCATGAACTTGTTTTCAGCATGTTTGCACCAAATGGAGAAATAGTACTGACATAGAGCAGGTGGGGAATTGTGCACCTTCCTGACCATGTCTCTGAAGCAGGGAGTGTTTATCACACCATATGTACTTTGAAAGTTAAGGTTCACAAAGATGGCAATTCCCCATATCTACCTGGAGGGTCTGACAGAGATTATTGTAGGCTTGACTTGTTATAAGGAAATGTGGGTGTCTGAAGACATTGGTAGCAGTGAGGCTTACCACTTGGACAGGTAATTGATCAATTTTAATCAGTTCATTTCACTGAAGGAAGGAAAACATATCAAACTGTAAAACATAATTGAAAATGCACTGGGAGATCAGTTTTTACAAAATGACACAAGTATTACTAATCTGCAACAAAATAGATAGTAAATACCAAGAGGAGAACAGAGGAAGCCCTCACAAGCAAGTGCTCTTGTTATGCTATGATTCTCTTAGAATTTTAATATAGTGCTCCACATTGAGATCACTAAGGAATGCTGTCTAACATAACAACAGAATCAAAGACCACCTACTGCGGGAATTAAAAAAGTAGGGGGGAAAATAGAAAAACAAAAACTTGAATGCAAATCTGTTTGTCTCGCTCTACAGCAACATATTTTGTTCTGCACAGTAACTACGAGGAAGGCAAACACAATTTTTTTGTTGATGCATTTTTTAAATAGTTTTAAAAAATTCAAAAATGAAGGTGTTCTAAGAGTTGCAGATCAGGTACAAACTCTCTCTCTCTTTTATTATAAGTCTGCTATAACATCAGTGTACCACTTTTGCTGTACATTGTTCAGATTTCTAGATTTGCTAAACGTTTTTTCTTTTGATTTCTCTTTTCTTCTCCTGCTTTCACTGCATGTAAATCAAGATATCAAAATGTGAGGCATGCACCCCTGCACCAAAGCCTAAATCTACCACTGCTTAGATAGACCAGGTAAACACCTACTGACACTAGATGAATAATCCCAGTCCTCCTAATGTAAAAGCAAAGTAAAGGAATGTCCAGAGTGAACTGCTAGCACAAATAAACTTAAAGATACAGATATAACAGTACTTTAAACAGCTTATAAAAGTGTCATTATTCAATAAAAGTACTTTGCTTTGCAGAACTGAGCCAAGACCCACTCAATTGTATAGAATTTATAAAGGCACTAAAAATAAGATAATCTGATGAATAAACCCTCCAGCCAGTAAAACTACATTCAGAAATCTCAAGTGTTTCCCTAATCTAAACAGACCAGGCTACCACCCAGTGCCACTAGATGGAAAATCCACTCACACTGTGATGTAAAAATCAAGAATGCGCTAGCTAGAGAGTAAAAATACACTACTCCATCCAACAGCAAGCAAGATAAGGAATTCAAAGTGAGTAAGTCAGTAGGGCAGACAATGACAGGTAGCATGCACTTTTTTATCAAAATAAGTACAAGGAAAGGCAAATAAATAATTCAGGATATCAACAGTAGTGTAGAAAGGGAGGAGTTTATAAAGCTCAATTTACAGTAAGAGTGGGCTGATTAAAATCACCAGGGAATTGCAGGGAATCACCAGCGGTACTTGTAGTTAAGCAGGCTTGGAGTTTTGACAAAGACCCAGAAATTTACTATATATTTAAGTATCACTCAAGAAACAATTTAACCAATTAAAAAACGTGAAATGTGCAGCCTAGATAATTTAAGTTTCTATCTCTCATAAAGAACAACACCAAGCCAAGCAGATTTTTTAAAACAGAAATAAAACAGAAAGCAGTTCTATCAGTTTAAGCAACTCACAGACAAAAAAATATATAGATTTACTTTCCTCACCCAGCAGGGAATCACCAGCAGTGCTTGTAGTTATGCAGGCATGGAGTCTTAACAAAGACCCAAAAAATCACTATGTATTTAAGGGTTCCCTATTGAAATCACTTACCTAAATACGGAAATGTTGACACGTATATGTCAAACTGCGAAAACACCGATTGTCTTGAAGAACAAAATCCAAAATGTCGAATTGTCATGGTTGGCCCTTCTGCGGTATAGCTCCGTAAGGTAAGTGTGCGATAGTTACGAACCTTAGGGTTAGGGTGCGGGTTAAGGTAAGTGCATAGATAGTAATGTATGTAAGGTTTAGTGTAGGGTTAGAAGTAGGGTTTTGGTTAGTGTATGTATGTGGTTTATTTATTTTGTTTGGGTAGGTAGTATGTAGCACGCGGTGGGGTTGGGTGACTATGACAGTTCAAGATTTTGAATTTTGCAGTTTAGGGCATTCGGTGTATTCGCAGTTCGGGTAATATATGTCGATGATTCCGTTTTCGCTGACTAGGACTTTCGCAGTTCTAATATAGACCCATATTTAAGTATCACTGAAGAAACAATTTAACCAATTAAAAAAATGTGAAATATGACTCCTATATAATTTAAGTGTCTACCTCTCACATAGAACAAAAACACTAGGTCAAGCAGATTTCTAAAAACAGAAAACAAAATGGAATGGGTAAAACAAAAAGTAGGTCTATAAGTTTAAGCCACTTCCAGACAAAAAATATAGGTTTACTTTCTTCACCCATCAGAGAATCACTAGCAGTGCTTTTAGTTATGCAGGCTTGGAGTCTTGTTAGAAAAGACAAAGACACATAAATTTGTGTGTATTTAAGTATCACTCACAAAACTATTTAACCAATGAAAAAACTCATGAAATGTGCAACCTAATTAATTTGTGTTTGTGTCTCACATAGAACAAAAACACAAGGACAAGCAGATTTCTTAAAGCAGAAAACAAAATACAACAGATAAAACAGAAAGCAGCTATATCAGTTTAAGCAATTCACAGACAAAAAATATAGGTTTACATTTTGTACCCAGCAGGAAATCACAAGCAGTACTTGTAGTTATGCAGGCTTGGAGTCTTGCCAAAGACTCAGAAATTTACTGTGTATTTAAGTATCACTAAAGAAAAGTTTTAATCAATGAAAGCAACATGTGAAATGTGCAGCCTAGAAAATTTAAGTGTCTATCTCACATAGAACAAAAACTCCAGGCCAAACAGATTTCTTAAATCAGAAAAGAAAATGAAACAGGTAAAACAAAAAGCAGCTCTATTAGCTGAAGCAAATCACAGACAAAAAATATAGGTTTACTTTCCACACCCAGCAGGAAATCTGAAGCAGTGCTTGTAGTTATGCAGGCTTGGAGTATAGAAAAAGACCCATAAATTCACTGTGTATTTAAGTATCCCTCAAGAAACAATGTAACCACTGAAGAAAAAAAAAAAACAGGTGCAATGCGCAGCCTAGATAATTTAAGTGACTTTCCCTCACATGGAATAATACACTAGGCCAAGCACATTTCTTAAAACAGAAAACAAAATGAATCATGTAAAACAGAAAGCAGCTCTATCATTTTAAGCAACTCACAATCCAAGAATATAGGTTTACTTTCCTCGCCCAGCAGAGAGTCACCAGCAGTGCTTATAGTTATGCAGGCTTGGAGTCTTGTCAGCAAAGACAAAGACACAGAAATTCACTGTTTATTTAAGTATTGGTCAAGAAAGGCACTATGGCACTTAAGAACTTAAAGTGTCCTCAAGAGCAACAGATATTTATTTTCTGATAACTTGATTTTGCGATGAATTTACTCTTAATCCAAACTGTTAACTGTTTAATAAAATTAATAGTCACTTTAAGATTACTTGGGTTTGTGTTTTGGCACCTGTTTTATATTCAATATAAGAAAATGTTTTTGCACAAGGTAGCATTCTAACCTTGATGGAAGTTAAGGATTGCAGTAGACATAAACTTAACTGTCAATAAGGCATTAATATTTAAGCACTTTTAAAAGTATAAGAACAATTTGTTCAGTACTACTTTTCATCAGAGACATCTTTAAGTACCTTAGACATATATCAACAGTCACTCAAGGAATTTAAAAATGACTTCAACCTATTCGACCCTTATATTTTACAACCCAATAACTCCCTTAAAAATAAATATACCTTCTACTGTATGTGTCATAAAAGTATCATAAGTCTTGGTCCAGACTGTATTTCTTCCTAATCTCCAATGTATTTACTAAATATAAAAATTCCTTCCACACCAAACCCAGATACCTATCTGACCACTCTAAGATTAACCTAACTATTGATTGAGATAACAATCAAGCTGACATTAACCGAGGGTACAACTTGGTCCTTAACTCTAACCTACTAAGGAAAAAAGAATTATTACAGAAGATAGATAGCATCCTGGGCCAGGCTTTAGACAAATTAATTTATAACCACCTGCCTTTGAACATTTACTGGGCCTCTATTAAATCCATAATTAGAGGAACCTTTATAAGTAAACCTTCATACTATAAAAAAAAAAAAAAAACATCCCCAGGAAGAAGCCAACCTTAAAAGCAAATCCTTAAACTTGAATCTAAACTCCAGTCAACCTTTAGTCAAGAAACTGAAACTCAGATAATACAACTCCAACAAATGCTATATGATCTCAGTGCTGAAAGCCTTACATACCAAGAAATTAAAACATTGGTGAACTGAGTGGTCTCACGTGCCATCTAAATTTCTGGCAAGACTAGTAAACAAAAACAAACCCTCCCTGAACATTACAGAACTAACCTACCAAGATAAACTCTGTTATACTAGTCAAGGTATCATACAAATTTTCGAAAGTATATACAAAAAATCCTATAACCCACCAAACCTCTCTCACAACAAACAAGACTTAGATGCCTTCTTAAACCAACTAAATTTTCCCAAACTCAGTCCAGATTAACAAAAAATATTATCTTCCCCTTTCTCCCAACATGAAATTATTATGACAGTCAACAAACTCAAACCCAACAAAGCACCAGGTCCAGATGGTCTCACAGCTGAATTCTACAAAGCCTTCCCTCAGAAATCATCTGCTTTTCATCTTCAGTTATTTAACTACATTACTACCAATGGTATAAGTTATATACAGCTAAATGCCTCTAAAATGATTCTCATCCCCAAACCAAACTCCGACATAAAAAAAACCCTGAACTATAGACCGATAGCCCTAATATATCTTGAAATGAAAATATTTGCATCAATATTAGCAAATAGAATTAAACCAATTATCCCTAATGCTGTTTCCCCTGATCAATCAGGTTTTATAATACATAGACAAACCTTCGACCATACCCTCACACTCAACACTATGATTATTCTTTCTACCCATACCCGTACTCCAACCTACACTTTAGCTATTGATGCCTTTGATGCCTTTGATAGACTCAACGTAAACTTTTTGCTCACTATTTTACCTCTCTTTAACATACCCAATAATTATATACAAGCTATCAAAACACTACATTCCAAGGCCCACACTTATCTACAAAGTAATAAATACCTAGTTTTTGAGTTGACATTGAGAATGGTGCCAGACAAGGCTGTCCTATGTCTCCCTATCTTTTTTAATCTATACATTGAACCTCTATTCCTTCTAATATCTGAGAAAACTCTTAACCATATCCCCAATATCTTTAACACCAAAATTACCCTATAAGCTTTCACTGATGATCTGAATCTTTACTACTCCCTACTCAATTGGGACCTTCAGAACTTATATCTGCCATAGATACCTTCTTGTCATTCTCGAATTGCAAACTGAACTTAAAGAAAAAAATGTTTTTCTTATTAACTCCCTTTGTCAGCTTCCCACCTATTCCTTAGCATCTGGTATGAAAATAAACCAATCTTTGCAATATCTAGGAATATCTTTTCACCAAGATCCTATGCAATCATATACAAATAATATTACTAATTATGGTCAAACATGCAACATGACCTTAACAGATGGACAAAACTTCAACTCCCATTCCTTGCTAAAATAGCCACAATCAAGATGAATCTTTTACCCAGATTTCTATATATATTTAATGCCATCAATATTATTATTATTAACTAAAAATTATTTAAAACCCTCCAATCTACAATTTCCAAATGTATCTGGGTTCCAAATCAATCATAATCAGCTATAACAAACTGAACTACCCTAAAAATCGTGGGGTTTAGGGTTACCTGACTTTAAACTTTACTATGATATCATAAAATGTAATAGACTAATAGCAATAGTTGACTATACCTCATCATCACAGCAATGGGCTCCAACTTGGGTTAAACTCCTACACAGCTATATCAAAACATTTTGCCTCAACCCCAGAGCCCTCCCTTTTGTCTACAGCAAGAACTTAAAAAGTCTTAAAATACACTCAGACATAAAACATAAAATCACCACTATATAAAAGACTTTCAAATCCTTAAACTTATATTATGCATTCATTTCCCTGGAACCAATCCACATTAACCTCAATCTTAAAATGAATAACAATATGATTAACCTAAACAGTTATCCCCTCCTTAAGAAACTAACCATCTCTGATATATTTCCCTTCAAGAATAATACAATCACTGAAATGAGAAATCAACTAAACCTCCCCAAAAACTATACAATCATTTTAAGGCAAATTCGTGACCTTAGCCACTGTATTATTGATAATCCAGATATAAACGCCAATGACATTCAAACCTCTAGAAGCTTATGGAACCTCCTATCATTAAGCAAAAAATGTTATCTAATTCCTACAAACTTATTCTTTCAATCAAAACTCAAAAATATGTTATTTTTTCTAAATACTGGAAGGAACTTGATCCTTCAATCACAAATAAACAAATATCCCAAGCCATCCAGCTTAACTCAAAATTCATTCCCCATAAAAAACTTAAATATACACAAATGATATTTCATAATGCTTACCTTACTCCAACCATTCTAAATAAAATATATCCCTCCACATCACCATTCTGCTCCTACTGTGATAACCACAAAGCTGACCTGCTCCACATCTTCTGGAGCTGCAAGTATACCTACAAGCTCTAGTGCTTACTTCAAGTCCAGCTAGAAAAAAAATGGGCTACGATAAAACAACTCTATCCTGGAAGCTAACTCTCCTTCATATCACACTCACTGGCCTAACTAAACTACAAACACTTATTTTAATAACACCAGTCTCATTACTTAAATACTATATTACACTACATTGGAAGGATAGAGCATCACTCACCTGGGAGGGTTTCAAACATCTAGCTACCAAACATCTACTAGCTCCTAATATTTAACCTTTACACAGAAATCTCACACCCACTTTACTGAATTTTGGAAATCCCTTTTTGATCACATTCTAGTTTGATGTTAATATCTTTACTTAATGATGAACATATGTGTAAATAATTTTAACTGTTTCTTTTCAGAAATGTTACCCTTATCAATGCAATCCTGTTCATATTGTTATCTTTCAAACATCAGTGTTATGTTTATTGAATCGTTGCTCAAAAAGAACTAAAAAAAGTTTTCACAAAAAAGACATATCAACAGTCTTTCTTCTTCTCTCACTCTCTTTCAGCTAGTTAAATCACAGCCTTTATAGTCTACTAACTTTACACAACATTCATACATTCTTAATCAGTATTTTATTCTTTTACTGGTCTCTGCACTTTCCATAATGTCACTTTTCTATGAAATGGAAATCGTTTTAAAGTCACATTTTCTGTTAATGCCTGCTCCTAACCCTAACCATGCACCTTACCTTAGAAAAACACTTTCTGTAAAACTACTATACAAGACAGTTTGGATACTTACCATGCATACCTACACACACACACACACACACACACACACACACACACACACACACACACACACACACACACACACACACATACATACATACACACACACCTTAATCTATCTCCTTACCTTAACCTTACTTCAACAATGACTAACACAAACTCTTATACCCACTAAATCTATCCCAACGTATCCCCTTACCAACTCTTCCTCTGCCATATACAGACTAACATACACTGTCCAACTCCTATTACATATCCACTTACATTAGCTAAAAAAATACAGTGACTGACAAACTGAGGTTCACTCGATCCAGCGATTGCACAATTCTCAATGTACTGCATTTTATTGATCAAAGCAGTTTTTGATAAAGTATAGTACATGCTGTTGGTAATGTTTTTAAATGTCATAATCCATTTATGCCACTTGGGAATGAAAAATATCATAATCTGAGTAGGCTGGCTGCTGCGTTGAAATTGCCATTGCATGCTTAGCTAAATTTTCTTTAAATTTCCTTGACTATGTTCTGTATGTCTTTGATCTTTATTATTTACTTTGCATCTGTACACATCTGTTCTATTATTTTGAGTTACTTGAAACAATGTTTCAGTAAGGTCTAACAAATTACTTATCTTGCTAGACACAAGGTTCTGATGAAGTTCACATATTTGGAAAGGATGTTAAACCAATTTTAGTTAAGGAATTCTTTGGTTTTCTTTAAATAATTTTACCTGTCTACAGCAACTTGTTGGCTTTGGTGTTTATTTAGGCACAATATTGAACCAGGATACTTTTACCTTGTTATGTTAGGAGACATAAATCAATACAGCTTGAATTTTTACTCAGTTTTCTCATGGGAACTAAGACTTTCTTAAGACGTCTTTCCATTTCAAACATCTCATTCACTTCTAATGATCAGTATTTTAAAATTAACTGTTATAAACATAAATGCAACAACGTGTGCTTGAATTTTATTTAAAACTTAAAAATGAAGTAAATGTTTTCATTAGAAATTCAGTATTTTAAACTAAATTTCTTATTTTAGTGCAGTCTTTTCTTATCAATATAAACATTACTGTTATGTATGAAGTTCCATGTGACACCATCTTTTGTCAGTATTGATAGCCTCTTATAGTTGGCATTGACAGGCACAGTATAAACAGGGTAAAACAAATAAAAGAATAGCATCTTGACTACAGTGCTGATTTAAAAATAAGTACACTATACAGAATACCTACAATACTGCTGTTTTCATGATATTATTTAATTTCTAGTGTCTGACACTGTCATTTATGGAATTCATCTGCTATTTTTCTTTGTAGTCATTATTGCAGAGTAGAATTAAAATGCTCCACTGAAGTCACTGAAGTTATCAATAATTACAAGTCAACAAAAAGCTGAGGGAAAACTGCACCTATCAGATTCATCAAAAGAAGAGGATTCATAGCACATATAATGACCAGCTTATTATCTGACCACAATGTAAAGAAGAATAAAGCCAATGATGCATAGCACCAACCTTCATGAAATCACAAACATAAGAATATTTGCAGCAGGCAAGTGTTAACCCCCACCCCCTGAACCCTCTGCATCTTTGTGTACACTAGTTGCAAGATCATAGAACCTTGGATGCTAGGATATACTTTCTGACCATCACAGTTCTGTGACAGGGTCATTGGTAATTACTAGGCTAATGGCACAAGATCCTGTACAAGCCTAGCCAGTATTACCCAGGATATGACAATAGTATATCCTAATTCCCCAGGTACGGGATGGGGTAGTATCAGGGTAGTGGGTCTTTGGGTGATGGAGCCATGAGTCATTTTGCAGGCAGCCTTATTCCATAAGGGACATGGGCAGTCCCCCAGGTGTAAATTTATGGTTTGCTATCCATTTATCCAATTTTTTTTTGAGGACAGTAAGGGATGGGCTTTGTTTTACTAAGATGGGAAATGTATTCCATAGATGAGGTAGCCCTTGAGATATGAATATGTCTCTCCAGCAAGATCTGTTAGAGTCAGGTCCATGGAACATGTAACCCTTGTATATTTTTTCTTGTGAATATGCAATCTTTTCATCACTGATGGATCAAAGAATGCCTTGACATTAGACATAAGTCCCCTCTCAATAAATGATATGAGATGGAGAAAAGGGATAGGGCCTTTAGTGTATGTCTGCATAAGACATGTGCCTTACACTTTGTATTTTTTTTTTTTTTTTTTTTTTATGAGAAACTTCTGGGTCTGATTCAAATGGCGTAAGTGCCTGGTTAGGTACATGCATAAGGGGGCATTGTACTTGATTATGGTCATGAAGAGGACTGTGTGCAATGGCACTATGACTTCCATCGATCTTGATGCCATGCCTTTACTTCTAAGTTGTACCATACAGAAGTATTCCCTCACTACCATAGCTACTTGTTGGTCAAAGTGTAGGTTACTATCTTTCTGAGTTCTTAGGTCCCTCATCACTGTGTCTACGTTTAGGGGTGTGTTATCAATATTACAGTTTGCAAGGATATATGATTTACTGAATGGTATGATTACACACTTTTTTAGCATTTAGTCTCAAAATGTGTCTTTGGCACTAGTCGTTTGTAATTTATAGGCCTGTTTGTAGAATGTCAACATCATTTGGGGATTCATTGATTGCTTACAGCTTACAGTCATCAGTGATGTTGGTGAGCCAGAGGCCCCCAACATTATCCTTCACTTCAGAGAAGTATATACCAAAGAAGATGCATCCCAACACTGTATCCTGTGAGACAGAACTAGTAACAGATTGATACCTATCTGGACAATGTGTCCTGTCAGTGAGCCGGTGGGCTATACATCTGATAATGTAGGGGTTTATGCCTAACTGAGTAAGTTTATCTATGATCCTTGAGTGGAGGATTATGTCAAAAGCTTTGGCCAGGTTTTGATAAGTAGTGTGTTTCATTTTCTCTCATCCATGGCCCTGGTGACCTTCTCAAAAAAAGTCCACCAGATAGAGCAGGCGAGACCACCCTTTGAAAAAGCCAAATTGGGCCTGGTCCAGTGTTTGGAGAGTTGCTATGTCATTATTGCTCAGGTCCAGGATAATTCTCTGCATGGTCTTACAGATAAGACTGGTCAACCTTATGGGTGTGTAGTTCCTTGGGTTAGTTGATGGGCCTCACTTGTGCAAAGGGATGACTGTTGCAGTCTTCCTTTCCTCTAAAAGCTGTGGTTAAAGAGGGTTTCTAGTGGCTCTAATAGATTCTGTTTTCAGCTATGTAAGAAGCATCCTGGAATGTTGATATGACCCATGGAGGCTGTGTTTTTTGCTTTAGTGAGAGAAGTAAGGGCCTGTTCCCTTTAAATGACCAGTAATGGGGATGCTTGTGGGTATTTCCTTAGGTGCGGTGTGAGTAGATGTGGAGAGAAGTTTAAACTGAACTAGTTGGTCAGCAGATTTGCTATAGTTTCAGGCTGGGTGTAAGTGTTACTGTTCATGATTAACTTGGCACAAGGCTGAGTGTTTCCCCTGAGGTTACAAGCATAATTATAGAAAGACTTATGGTTGCCTTTCACCTGGGAGGCTATCTTTGCCTCATAGATTGCTTTAGCCAATTTGAACAGCTCTCTAATTTGTTTCGATTGGTGAGTGTTTTTTTCCACTGTTTTATCTGCTCCTTCTTGACTTTGGAGAGAATTGTTTTCCTCCTTTTGTTGAATAGCCTATTTATGCTTGGGGTTTACCAGGGTAATTTATTTTTGCCAGCAATCACAGGTTTGACTGGGACAGGTACTGCCTCCTCTGCACAGCTATGTATGCGGTTGTACAGTGCTTTTATGTACAGCTCAGAGTAAGTTTAGTGTAATTCGAGTTTGGAGTAGCTTGGAAGTTTAATAAGCTGTTACTTAGTTTGAGGAAATTGGCCTTAGCAAAGTTCTTAATAGGTTTGGAGTGTGGTGGGCAGTCTAGGTTAGTTGTAATACAAAAGAAGATTATTTTGTTGTCTGATCCTACCAGGTAGGAGTTAATGCATTGAACAGAGCAGCATCCCCATGTTCATGAGTACTAGGTCTAGGATATTTGTACCACTAGTTGGGGATCCAGCTAGTTGTTTCATAGTGTTTGTGTTGACAAAGTCCAAAAACCTCTGAACAAGTGAATTATGGATCATATAAGTCTCCTGGTTTATGGAACAGTAGTTGAAGTCACCCATAAGTATGGTTTTAGGCTGAATATTAAGAGATTCCAGTACGTTTAGGTGGAATGTGTGGTTTCCAGACTCATATTAGGGGATCTGTAGCTAGCAAGGATATGAGAGGTGGTTGCACTCATGGTTAGTAGAGCATGGAAAAGCTCAATTGAGTCCTATAGTTGGACAGGTCTAGCAGTGTACTTGTCCTTTATGAACACTGACACACCTCCCTCCTTTTGTTTTATGCTGAGCTGAGAGGGATTGAAATGTATGAAAGGCATTGTAGCCTGTGACAGCTGGGGTGCTTTCCATGGTTCTGAACCATGCTTCCGTGACTGTACATATGTCTGCATTCCCCATGGTGGGGAGTGCTTCCATGGAGTGGATTTTTTTCTTTAAACTCCTTGCCTTGAGCAGCAGTACCTTTAGGTGATTTTTTGTTATGCTGGCAAGTTTAACAGCTTGGTATGGCCTAAAAAAAGGCACTATGGGGATAGATAAAGTTTTTGCCAGTATCCAGAAGCCAAGTAATGACAGTACAAACCATCTTTGGCAAAGCATCATGGTTTGTCGATCATGTGTCCCCAGGCTGACAGATACTGAATCCCCTTGTGGTGACGCCAAGAACTAAGCCAATTCTGAAGCCAGTCATTTTTGCTGGTACTTTGGCATCATCATTCATGAAAGTAGGATGCTACTCAAAGCTAGCTTAAGACCCACCTAGGACATACAATTAAAGAGATCCATCATGTCTCTCTTCATATAGTCCAGTGAGATATATCTTAGGTCATTTACACTCACATGGATTATGACTGTGTCATACTTGTGGTTTAAAGACCTAAGTGCATCAGTGATCTGGCAGATTCTGGATCCAGACAGACAGCTCACTGTGATCTTCTCTTTATTTAGCCTGTTGAGGGTTCATCAGTATGTCTTATAATGGAATACCCAGTAACAAGGATGCCTGGCTGCATGGTGTGTTGCCTTATGGACTTGGAAGCTGGGCTACTATGATTTTCAGAGTTGTGTGTTATGTGAACTGCTGTCTTTTTTGAGTGTGCATGGGGCCATTGAGAGATGCTTTTAGGAGGTGATGTTATTGCTGCAAAAGTGATGTATGATAACTTTGACAATGCTGGTCTCTGAAGTATTGCTTAATTGCTGTAAATAGTATCAGAAAAAATAAAATCATATACTATATCTATGTTGGGGGCAAAACAAACCCCAGTGTCTGAGGTTTTGCAGTTCCAAAAAGCCTAGCCCATCTAAATAATATAGTCAGCTCTAGAATTGCTGCAGCTTGAAGGAGGAAAAAAAGTATTTTCAGGCGTGCCATCCTGAGACTTTGCCAAGTTATTTCGGATATGTATTTTTTCGCAGAAATGGTTTCAGAAATTCACTGAATATGTCATTTACCCTCTGCTCTGACAGTGCAGCTAGCACAGTTAACTTCTTTACATTATATACGTACTGAGTTAATTAAACTTACATGTTCTGATATCTATTTATAACACCTCATCTTCTTTTAGAAGCCATCTCTTATGAATCCCAGAACTCCCTTAACCTTATCCATTATCTAATATTTCTTGAATGCATACACGCTGACATTCTGGAATACTAACCCAAGAACTACTCTAATAATACTTTTCCCCTTAGATACCTCAGTCTCGATGCAGTAACAGTTGTCCAGCAGGGTACGCAAAAGCAACTCAACCAAGCCAACCAATCTGCTGTTTCGTTTGTATCATGTGCTCTCAAGGAGAAATTTCTAATCAGAGTGGTAAGAAAATTGTGCGGTAAACAATGAGTACTGCATTGCAGTATTAAATATTGCTATCAAAATTGTTTTCTATATTGCTTTAGTAATTTGATTTTTTTTAATGACAAAGACCATTTTAATCAATCTACTGTGCTCAGTTCTCTATGTAATTCCACTTTTTATGGCTTACTCCTTTTAAAATAAATCTCTAAGAGTGGCAGTGTATTACACAACATAGAGCTATTAAGACACACAAAACTGAATACACTGAAAAAAATTGTAATGGTAGAATGATTAATTTCTACAAAAACCACTTGGTTAGAAAATATGGATTATAAAGGCTGCTCATATTCAGTTCCAGATCCAATTCTGTGCCTGAGAAGCAGCAGTTGAGGAGCTCATTGCAGGATGTGGACCCTAATACCATAAATAAATACCATTTGGATTAAAAACATGATGGCTGTGATTCAATAAAGCCTACAAGGAGTGAAACTCTGTGTCTGAATAGTGTAGCCGCTATAGCACGGAATATGGCTGCCGAGCGATCCAGTAAACAAGGCTGGGGGTGTGCATGAGCCTCCCAGGACTATTCTGACATGGATGCAATGGAATAATGCGAATTACCTCATTTGCAAGTGAAAAACATGCAAGTGAGGTGAATTAGTGATTCCATAAGCAGACAGACATTTGTGTCAGAGCCGTGCTCACTGCAGAAATGTATTTGGTTTCTAACCGAGTACATTTCTGCAAAAATCAAAATGGGGGCATGACAGCTCAAAGTAAAGCATGTATCATGAGTATTAGGAATACCAATGGCCAAAAATATGGCCACTGGCATGGAAAACTATTTCAAAATTATAAAAATCAAAGTTTTTTTTTGGCCGATTTCAGCCGTTTAAGAGTAGCTCAGCGGCGCGCCAGCGAGATTGTGCAAAAAAAAATGTAAAGAGACAATTTTATGTAAAAGATGAATACTGCCATTATAGTGTAGCATGCAGAACCAAAACAATAACAGGTAACAGTGGTAGCTAAGGACATAGGCTCTGGAACAGTGTGGTAACAAGGGACTAAGGCAGTAGGGTATGCAAATGAGCTAAATTTATTGAATGGCAAAATGGGAGACTGTTGTCCGCATTCACCTAACAGTGTAGGAGCTATAATGTGGTGGTGTTAGCAGCAGAAACAGCTGATATGAAAAGGAGGTGTGTCATGCTTGGTGTAAGCACATTGGAGCTCTGCGGCTCCTATTTGCGCTCAGTTAATCACAGCTAAGCAAGGGGGTGTGTATGAGGCTGTTTAGCTGTGCTTAGCTATGTCAAGAAATGAGGAGCATCTTCATGTCCAGGGGAGGGCTTTTTCTGCTCAGCAATGTTTACATTTGCCAAAAACAGTTTCTGCAGTGCACCGTGGGGGTGAAACAGAGCACAAAAAAACAAAAAAAAAAAACATGAAATAGCATAAGTGTTTACATCTGAGCAGTGGGTTTGCACAGTGTGCCATGGGGCTTAGAAGGGGCTGGAATAGGAAGAAAAATAAAATGGGAAATAGCAGAATAAAGGCACTCAAGTTCAAATGATATATCTGGCAGGTGGAATGTATCATAGTCAGCCAATCACACAGGCAGCACAACAGTATAAAGTATGCAAACATCTTTTAGTCTGTTTTTTCTCAAAAACCATGCAACACTGTTGTACACAGTTGGGAATTTTAACTGACATAATGTTAGGGGCTGCTGTCACTTTGATACATCAGTATGTGCTAGAGACTGAGGGCAGTGTGGAGGATAATACTGACAACTGTCCCAGACTGAGGAGGAGGAGAAGAATGTTCAGACTCAGCATAATCTACCAGGGGCTACATGATCTGGAGATACTAGAGTGGTACAGGGTGGATAGAGACTTACTTCAGCAGCTCAGCGAGCTGTGCTGGCCTCACCTCAGACCCAGAGCCAACAAAGGGGAACCCATCTCAGTTGAAATCAAGGTATGTGTAGCCTTCAGAATACTAGCTACAGGTACCTTCCAAAGACCTACTGGTGACATCATGGTGGTCTCATAGGCATCTGCGTCCAGGGTACTCCACCAGTCCCTGGATGTCATGCGAACACATGCTGGTGAGCACATATATTTCCCCAGCACCCATGAGGAGAGGACCAGCAATATGCATCTCTTCCACCATGTAGCAAATTACCCAGAGGTACTGGGTGACATAGACTGCATGCACATCCACATCAAGGCACCACCTGGTGAAGAGAGTAGCGTCTATGTCAACCGCAAAGGCTATCACTCCATCAACTCCCAGGTTGTATGCAATGCCCAGGGCATTATCATGAATGTGTGTGCTGGCAGCCCTGGTAGTTATCATGGCTCACACATCTGGCATGCCTCACAGCTGTACCAGGCATTTTCCAGGGGGGACATCCCATATGGCCATCTGGTGGGGGATGCTGGCTATTTACTGGAGCCATGGATGATGACACCCATCAGAAATGCGCACGCACGCACGCACGCACGCACACACACACACACACACACACACACACACACACACACACACACACACACACACACTCACTGAAGAACACCATAATGAAGCACACACATGAACAAGGAACATTATACAGCATGTGTTTCGGATGCTCAAGTCATAGTTCCGCTGCCTTGAAATATTTGGTGGAGCCCTGCAGTACTCTCCAGCCACATGTGCACACATGTTCATAGTATGCGCCACACTACACAATATGATCCTGTGGAAATAGCTACAGCAGGAACATCACAGGGTAGGGCCACACAGCCCCCCACCATTGCCAAGGCCCACAAAGGGGGACTTGGAGGAGGAACCCCCTGAGCCTGCTTCTGTAGACAGATGGAGGTATGCCCAGTATGCTCAGGCCTTGGCAAAGAAGCAACACATAGCACACACACACACACACACACACACACTGAAACTGTAGGGACCCAGGGACTGACACCTTTCTCTGACTCTCACACAAAGTAAAATGGATGCCACACACATCACACTACCTGTATCTTAACATGTATAGGTTGTGTACTGCATGCACCCGACATAGCCAGCCCTCAAGCACCTTCCTCACAACCGCTGCAGGCACAAGGTAAGTCAGTCTTCTTAACAATAAATGAATGGAGTAATACACTGTGGTAGCATAGCTATGGTATCGCTGCATGCATGCAAGGGAATGGGGTGGCCTACCAGGATAGCAGCAGACAACTGACAGCTATGTGGGACAACAGGAAATGTCCACTCAGTATTGTTTTCCCCAGAGTATGCAGTAGTCCCCTAAGTGACAAATCTTACTGCAGTATATGTGGGAGGCTAACTAACTGGGTGGTCATAGGTCACATGCATGGATGTCAGTGTGGGAGCCCCATACTCACCCCTCAGCCTCACCCAGCAAGTCAGCCATAGAAAACCATAAATAAATGTCTGGAAAAGGCCCACAAATGGGGACAATGATGAAATAGTCCCATACAAACTTACACAGTGATATCACAGCAGGTCTTGAAGTTTCAGTAAGGCTCTGATGGGTATGAAGTCTGAAACCCAAAGGTGTGCCATTACAATCTGACCTGTGGTCTTTAGTGATATGCCTTTAGTCTCCATGACAGGCACAATACTATGCTAAATGGAACCAAAATGTAAAGGGGACATCAGTACAGTCTGTGCAAATGTGGCAGTTGACAGGTGTGCCCCCCCCACACACACACACCCATGTTCCCATAGAAATGCATAACAGTAATATTTGTAGGGTATTGTCAGCAGATCATACATTCTCAGGGCTGTCCCAATCAACTTGATAACTTGTTGCATGTCCACAATATGCAGGGGTCAATGAGCTATGTATATGTGTGGTCAATGCTGTCAGTATGTGGCCTGCACTTACTCCTGGCTGTCGTGACTTAGTGGCCTAGGTACAATACTGTGGTTGGCAGGGTCTGTGTTCCAAGAGCTGCAGGGGCCACACATATGGACAGTACACAGCTCAGAGTAACCTACACAGTGCCTAGCATACCCCTCAACTATACAGACTTTTTGCAGAATGTCCAGAGGTTTGCATCATATTTATGGTCACTTTATCATGAAATTGTGGTTTTCTGTCAAATCATTGCAAATCACAAAAGACTAAAGTCAGAAAATAATGACAGATTGTAGATTCAGACTTCATACCCATTAGGTACATGTATGCTAATGCAAAACCTGTTATTGTATCACCTTTCCAGGATTGTAAGACCAATAGTTAACAATGGTCCCTATATGTAGGCCTTTGTCCTCAAATTATTTATGGCTTTGTCCAGATGTCTGGCTCTAAAAGGTCGGCATATACGGTGCCTAGTAGACCAGCCGAAACCTGAAGGTCAGTGTACTGCCAGGTTATAAAAGTCTGCCAACTTAGCATGTCAGCACTGATAACATGTCACTGACCAACAGCCATACCCCTGGAATGACAGGTTGTCACAGAAGGAGCACAAGTATGCCTTGTATATATCTGTTCTGCTTGTCCTAACATTGCGTTTGCCTGCCAACTATTTGCAAAATAAGAAAGGGTCAAGTCAAAACATCAATGGCAGACAGTGGGGAAGCAGATGTCATACCCATAAGAGAAAGCAAGCAAATAACAAACTGGTCTCCCAGCTGACTATGTTTGGCAGAACAGTATTAACACCCTGTCCCCATGTGCGGACCTTTGTCTGACTGTCATATATGGGCCTGTTCAGATGTCAGTCTGTGATGGTTTGACAGCTAGGCCAACATGTAGCCTCATAATAACATATAGCAACACAAACCATCTGAGGACCACAGCAAATGTAGTGGTGCAGTGATGGACAACCTGCTAAATAGGTACACTCAGATGTGTAAAGTCCATAACCTTGTGTGTGATGTTATGGCATTTACCCTGATCACACCAGAATTACAAATACATAACAGCAGCCACTGTGGGCAAAGCCTGTGACTGGACAACAGAAGGACAAATAGACACACATAAGGGGAAGGGAAACCACTGGCCAGACAAATGAGGACTGTGCACACCAGAACAAATTGTGCAGTAACATAGGTGACATGCAGTGTATGGAGTCAGTAAACATCACATGCAAATACACAGCACACATCCATGTAAGTGGAGGTTTGCAACAAAACAAAAACCCAAACAAAGGACACCACAGAGGCAAACACACATGAGAACTCCACAAACCTACACATCACAGACCATGCAGACTCTACACACCAGGGTGTTGCAAACACTAAGGCCTTACCATACACCCAACATATTATTCATAGAAGACTCCACTAGGAGACACACAGATGTGCCTCTCACCAGGCAGGATATGTAGAAAGTCATGGTCGCTTGTTTGTCACGTGCCATAATCAGCCATATCACACATGCACTCAAGTCACCCCACAACAGGTACAGTTATCATTCTGGTCTGGTCCATGGCAGTGAACAATGCCAGATGTACCTCCCTGGACTATAGGAAGACAGACATGATTCAACTTGCTGAATATGTGTTCCATGCAGGTATATCCATAGCCTTAAGCAGCAGTCTGCTGCCACCCAGAATGATGGCTCAATACAAAGAGAAAATGATTATCAGTAACACTTGCCTCCCTCACTGGTGTCATCCCAGGGGGATCCACTGCCTGGCAGCCTGGGAACATATGATTGTCAGACTACACTGACTTGCTAGAGATGGCCTGCATCTGTCTCACATGGCTTACAGGCCTCGGGCAAAGGGCCTTGCCTTCCCCATAGTGCCTTTGTATGGAAAGTCATGGGGTCCAGACCACCAACATAAAACACTCAAGAAAATGCAAATTAAAGGCCATGCCACTAAATGCTAGGAGTCTAAACAGGAAAACGCACTCATTGCAAGCGGTCATAACCTTGGAAGATGGTGACATTTGTGCACTCACAGAAACCTGTCTTACAGCCATGGAGAGAAACCCATCCTTACCTGATTACTCATCCTTTCCCACAGCCAAACCCCAAAATGTGGGCAGCAAAGCCAAAGGAGGTGGAGTATAAATATATATTAGACAGACACACACCTCCAGGCTGGTTAAGCAGTCTAACACAAACAAGACACACCAAGTGCAGTCAACTGTTGGCAAGACCCCTATTCAAATTATATGTAGCTACAGGCCAACATATCTGATTCAGGACACCCACCCCACATATCTTGCCCTCTACAAATCTATTAAGATTCCACACATCACCCTGATCCTGGCTGACATATATTACCCAAACATTGATTGGGAATCCAACCATGCCAGAAAATAAATGCACAATGATGCCCCCATCTTATCAATGCTACATCCTTAGGACAGCCACTTGATACCTCCACAAGATGTGATACCTATGATGGACTTGGCAGTAATCAACATGATCAACCACAGCAGCACTCCAACGGTATCATCCTCTCTGGCAATATCCGGCAGGAAAGCGTCACATGTCATATCACCATCTCTCCTAAACCACCTCTAGCCTTGGTAAAAGGAAAAAGTCCCACAAGCTGATCACAACCACCAGAGGGATAGTATAAACAGCTAAACAGCCACCAACCCCACTAAAGGAGCAGGCACCAACTTCTGAATGTACACAAAACTAGCATGCCAGCATATAGATAGAGATGCATGCATCACCATCTGCAATGGAGAATAAACCTGTCTGCAAACATCTGCAGTAAAATAACTATATACCAAAAGAATAAAATTGCTGTCCAGGACCGAGAAGGAGAAGGTGCACAATTGGAAGTAATCACCCCTTGGTGTGAACAAAGAAATAAGAGCACCAGTGAAATCCACTAAGGCAATTCTGAGTCCAAATTGCCCACATCTAAGACAGACAATCATAAGGCCTTCTTCACATATGTCTGCATTCACAAAGGAAACTCCCAGATCTGTGCAGAACATGTGGTCAAGGACACCATATACACAATGTTGTAGATATAGCCACTCCACTGCCTGACAGATTCAGTGGAAATGTTTCCCCTATGCCTCCCTATCAGGAAAGCAGGACATCCCCAGTACCTGAACACCCAGCCCTTATCACTAGTGAGCAGGGCATCACTACCCTCTCAAAGTCAAGAGGACATCCTCCATGGAACCTGAATACATCCCAGGCTGCAAACTACATGAACCCAGGCATGAACTTGCAGCATTATTACGCACCCTACACACCCAAAACCTGAGTACTGTCTATGTCACAGCTGAGTGGTGTACAGCCACTGTCATCCCTTTACACCAAGGTGGAGTGTTCAACGATCCAGGAAATGAAAGACCCATCAGCCTAACTAGCCTGATCCACAAGGCCATGCAATGGATTATCATGGATCATATTAACAGGGACAATGGCAAAATCCAAATACATTACCCTACACTGTTTGCCATCCTCAGAGAAGATATGTCATTGAACTCTGGATGACTTCCCTGAGGCAGCCAACAGAGGCATGGATGAGGGAAAGATGGTACATTCTGGCCACCATGATCTGGATGAAGCCTTACACAACATTACCCACTTGCCCATAGTACATGAACTCTGTCAACTAGGCAGCAATCCATATGTTACCAGATGGGTATCACACTGGATCATTTGATAGAGCCCACATGATCATAATAGGGGTAGCCAGCTCAAACAGTACACCTGTAATGAGTGGCATACCCCAAGGATTGGTCTGTGAGCCTCTGATTTATGGGATATACTTCCCTTAGGTGCAGGCCAAAAACACTGGTCCCTGGCTGACCAAGTTGGCAGATGACTGCAAGCTGGGAACACTCATCAGTACCCAAAGTAATGTGGATGTCCTACAAGAGGGTCTCACCAAAACAAATGCCTGATGCCAGAAACATGGCCTCAAGCTGAATGCCTGCTGATGCATCATCATCTCCTCCAGGGATACTGACATTCCCACATAGCATCAAAGTAACAACAATGTCCTACATTCACAATCAATAGTGAGGCAGTTGGCCACCCAGGTTGATAGCCACCTGATGTCTGAGCACCACGTTGCTCCCATTGTACAGAAAGCTTCATAGATGAGACAACTCAAATGTAAGGGTATCCCATCCAGGGACAAAGAGGTCATAACAGCCATGCATTCTAACCTTATGAGGCCAATTATTTTCCTCAATGTCCCCTTCGACATGTACCTCACAAAGCACATGCAACAGCTGGAGAGACCACAGAGGTTCCCCATGAGGAGAATGCAGGACCACAAACACCTACCCTACACAGATAGGCCAACAGCACTTTCTCTCTACTCCATGCCATACAGACTCTGCAGAGGTGACCCCTGTCTGGCATACAAAGCAATCCAGAGTCCGCCTTAATGGGACTGTTGCACATCTTCAAGTCAAGGCCAACTCAATCAACCTGTAGGCGCAGCATCAACCTGGTCTGTGATATCAGTACAGCTTGTTGGTGTGACAGATATGTGTCCCACACACTCCCCCATCTGTGGAATACGCTCCCTGTCCACATCAAGCTAAGTACCTCAATACCCCTAGTGATGTGCTCTCTGTATAAGTGCATGGGAAACAGACAATACAGTCCTGCGAGTCCACCTGTGTCCCTGCTGGACAGGGGTTCTGGGTGTTGACATGCCTTAACATGGGTTGCATTCTCATTTGCATGGGTTCTAAAGGCTTCAGGGCCAATGGCCTACTAATGTCATATCAACCTATCAACCTATACACAACTGCCTGTCAGTGGTTTGCCACATTACTCTGTACTGCTCTGCCACTGACATGCCTGGAAGTCACAGTGCTATGTCGAATATACCACACATATAATGGACATTTCTGCTCAGTAGAATTCACTCTGTACCCACACCCATAACTCTCAATCTCTTTAATCAAGACATCTGGACAAGGTCATAAATAAAAGTGGGACAAAGGCCCAATGATATGCACGTGTTGTACATACTGCTCTTACAAACTGAGAAAGTTGGTAGAATAACAGGTATCGCATTAGCAGCAATTGTCTGAAGGTTATGAAGTCTAAAACACTATGGCTGCCATTATTTTGTAACTTCAGTCTTTAATTATTTGCAACTAACTTGCCATAAAAACACAAGTTTATGTAGACTGGATGAAACTTCAAGACAAACATCCGGACAATCTGCCAAAAACTGTACAGTTGAGAGGTATTCCCACACCATTATATGACATTCCAGTAAGACGAATACCACACAAGCAGGAGATCCACAACCAGTATATCACCAAATTGCTGGACTGTTCACACAGCTTCATCAGTCAATCAGCTGTAGCCACACCTCTCAACTGGCCAGATTGGGCAAGAATGTCTATAGTTTGGCTCATAATATTGGTCTGTGCATCATACTGTGATGATCTGAGGATGTCTGTCACTAGGTAATGACACAATACATTTCAGTGTCAGACGTCAGACATGTCAGAAAATGTCTGCTAAAACAAATCCTGTACCTCTAGCAACCTCCTGTTTATTTTTGCAAGGTATGGCTGTAACACACAAAACCCTGACCAGAGTACAACTATCTCTGGAATGGAGTCCCACTCTTACTATAGAAAGTAATACTGGGCATTTTCCTACACTTAGGGAATCACAGCCCATGTTGGAACCCACATCAGCCTATATAACTCTATTGTGAATATATGTCTCTACATACAGACAGCTATGCACACCTTAACTGTCTCTACAAACACATATCAGACAGGATTACCATCAGCTAGCTGTAGGTGGCCCATATCTGATACATCTGCATCTGTTCCATGTGATACACAGACATATATATGGGCAACATATATCAATATGGCAAACATATACACACACATAGACATGCGGAAGAGAGAGACAGACAGTGATAGAGAGAGAGAGAGAGAGAGAGAGAGAGACAGGGAGACACACATAGAGAGTGAATCATACACAGGGATACCCTGAATGGCATAGAGTGATGTCCTGCTGTGGACAGTGTCATACCAGTCATAACCAGTCACACGTGCCAGCATAAAGGTGAGCTCTATTGTGTAATAGTACTAAGGTGGGGGTTGTAATATCACATCACCTGCCTTTATGTGCGCACGTGTGTGTGTGTGTGTGTGTGTGTGTGTGTGTGTGTGTGTGTGTGTGTGTGTGTGTGTGTGTGTGTGTGTCTATCTGTAGGTTTAAGTATTAAGAAGCTGTTCCTACTCAGTACACTTCCCATTGCCCTACTTCACAAGAACTGCTGATGTCATTCCCCTTAGAACTACATTTAGACACTTAGCAGTCCTATAAGCTCTGTAGCGTGTGCAATAATTGCGCAAAACTGTAATACAAATAACCTAGATAGGTAGGGATTATAATCTCAGTCCTGGCAAGTGTTTGTTTGTTTGTTTGTAAATGAAACAGTTTTAGGCCGTTCCCACCCAGTACACTTCCCAGTGCCCTACTTTAGCAGTCCTGCTGATGTCAGTCACCTTAGAAGTATTTCTGGACACTTGTCAGTCTTATAAGCTCTGTAGCATGTGCGATAACTGTGTAACACTATAGTACAAATAACTAGATCGGTAGGGGTTCTAATTTCAGCCCTGACAAGTGTGTGTGTATGTGTGTTTGTTTGTTGGTGAAACAGTTTTTAGGCCATTCCCACCTGGTACACATCCCAGTGCCGTACTTAAGCAGTCCTGCTGATGTCATTCCACTTAGAAGTACCTTTGGACAGTCTCGGCCCTATAAGCTCTGTGGCACATGCAATAACTGTAATAGTATAGTACAAATAACTAGATAGGCAGGTGTTCTATTCTCAGTTCAGGCAAATGTGTGTGTAGAATTGTTTGTAAGTGTGCATGTTTGTAGGATAAAGTATTTTGAGGACTTTCCCACCCACAACACCGCCCAGTGCCCTAATTTAGTAGTCCTGCTGAAGTCATTCCCCACTGAAGTACCTTTGGACAGCCATCAGCTCTACAAGCTCCATGGCATGTGCAATAACTATGTAACAATATAGTACAAATATCTAAATAGACAGGGGTTTTATTCTCAGTTCCGGAAAATGTGTGTGCTTGTAAGTATGTATGTTTGCAGGATAAAGTATTTTAAGAACCTTCCCACCCACAAAACTTCACAGTGGCCTACTTTAGCAGTCCTGATGATGTATAACTGTGTAACACTATAGTACAAATAACTAGATAGGTAGGGTTCTATCCCATTCCTGGCAAACGTAAGTGTGTGTGTGTGTGTGTGTGTGTGTGTGTGTGTGTGTGTGTGTGTGTGTGTGTGTGTGTCTGTGTGTATGTGTACATTTATAGGTGAAGCAGTTTTATGCCATTCCCACACAGTACACTTCCCAGTGCCCTACTTTAGCAGTCCTGCTGATGTCATTCCCCTTAGAAGTACCTTTGGACAGCACTTAGCCCTATAAACTCCATGGCATGTGTAATAACCATGTAACAGTGTAGTACAAATAACTAGAAAGGCAAGGGTTCTACTCTTAGTTCTGGCAAGTGTGTGTGTGTGTGTGTGTGTGTGTGTGTGTGTGTGTGTGTGTGTGTGTGTGTGTGTGTGTGTGTGTGTGTGTGTGTGTGCATATGAGGGTGTTTGTAAATTTTGATGCCCTTCCCAACCAGTACATTTCCCATTGCCATACTTTACAAGGGCTCTTGATGTAATTCACCTTAGATGAACCTTGGGACACTATTAAATCCTATAAGCTCTGTGGCATGTGTGATAACTGTGTAACACTGTAGTACACATAACTATATAGGTAGGGCTTCTAAACGCAATACTGGCAACTGTGATACTGTGTGTGTGTGTGTGTGTGTGTGTGTGTGTGTGTGTGTGTGTGTGTGTGTGTGTGTGTGTGTGTGTGTGTGTGTGTGTGTGTGTGTGTGTGTGTGTGTGTGTGTGTGTGTGTGTGTGTGTGTGTGTGTGTGTGCATGTATGTATGTGTGTGAGAATCATATCCTCCCTGTATGTGTGTTTGGGTGAGAATCATATCCTCTGGGGGTGTGGGTTATACCATTTTGAGGCATTTACCACCCAGTACACTTCTCATTACCCTACTTTACAAGGCCTACTGATGTCATTCACCTTTGAAGGACCTATATACACCTGCCAGCCTTCTATGATCTGTGGCATGTGCAATAACTGTGTAATACTATAGTACAAATAATTAGATAGGTAGGGGTGCTAATTTCAATACTGACAACTATAGTACTGTGTGTAAAGCATATCCCCTGTGGCTGTTGTGTGTGTAAGTTATACCATGTTAATGCCTGTCAACCCCCTACCCATGCCATTACTTTAAAGTGCCTGTTAATGGCATCTGACTCACATGCACCATGTAACACTATACAGCCCATACCAGTCATCTGCACAGCTGTACATAGAATATCAAGATGTTTGCAACCTATACGTGGTCTGTGTCCACTAACAATGAGCATTCCTGTGATATCATTGCCAAATATGTCACAGTTACCATAGTGACACACATGCCAGCATCAGACATCGTATCTGACTGACACATCATGCTGATACAAAGTTTGTCACTCTATCACTTGTCCAGGTTTGTAGGCACAGTAGATGAGACCAATCGCTATTTCTGGTGGATTATCCCACCATCCATGAAGGTATTTACAAGATTACTTGTAAGAGGTTGTGTGCTCTGTCCCAGGCATATAATCAATGTGGAGGATAGCATGTGTATGTAGCACTATAGTACATACAAGTGGATATGTATGGTTACTAATATGTCTATTGGCAACTGTGTATGTGTTTCTGTATGCACATCCCCTGTGGATGTCTTTACTGTGTGTATGTGATGGTTATAGCATTTTGTGTGCCTCTTCCACCCTGTGAACTCCCACATTGCCAATCTAGTTTCAGCCCATACAGATGTCATACACCTTACAAGCACAGTTACACAGTTTCTAACACAAAGCCACTGTGGTGCATGCAATGGTTGTATCACTGTGTATTGCACATAAATAGATGGGTAGGTCATCTACTCTGAGAAGTATAAATTCTATGTGCATGTGTGTTTCAATCCATGTCCCCATGCAGCAGTGTGTGTGTGTGTGTGTGTGTGTGTGTGTGTGTGTGTGTGTGTGTGTGTGTGTGTGTGTGTGTGTGTGTGTGTCAGATGGTTCTACCATGTTAAGGGCCTCTGAACCCACTACTGGCAATCCTAACAGCCCCTGCAATTGTCACCCACTTGAATAGTAGAGGCAGACATTGCAACACTACATTACCTCTGTGGTATTTGTGTTATGTATCTAGTGCTATCATTCATAAGACTGTGCAGGTAGGGGCTGTGTTCAGCCTTTCAACAGCTGCCCCATGTACAGGACTATGACTTTGTGTGCACTACCAGCATGAGAGGACAGACATGCATATGAGATCACAGACACACATGCTGGTGATTGTTAGGAGAGACGAACAAAGGCTGATCTGTGTCAGGAATACATACCCCAAACCTGTCATACACAGTACAAGGCATACCCTCATCAACTGCATCAAGGTTGAGTGGATGGGGCAGACATGGCAGGGGCAACAGGTGCTGACAGATGAATCTTTTGTGGTTAGAGTAATGGCTAAGCTTGTGAAGGACCTAATGCCAGTGCTCAAGTAACCTCCTCTGTATGTGTGAGCCTGTGGCACTACAGAACACCCATGTGACATATATGAAGGCTAGCTGGCTGTGTCACGGGTATGTATGCAAGGTCACACTGTCTGCCCCAATTGTCCCTGACACGCTGTTGCATGTAAACACACCTGGGAAACATGTACATATACAGCTGTACCTTGGCTATGAAAAGGTCACTGTTTTTCCACTCTGCCATACTCAGCGTTGCTACTGTCAGCAAGCCCACAGCCTGCAGACACACAGACACCTGCAACACAAACAGAATACAGTACGTGACACTAGAGTCAGTCAGCAGTACTAACAGCAATAATGCATCATGGCTAAAAAGGTACATACACCTTGATTTGCACCCATGACTATTGCCAGCAGACAGCACCTTACACAGCATTACATTATTACACTGTACTATATTCACCCTGTGCACATACCTCCCAACCATACCAATTTACTCGGTTTTTACCGAGTTTTGGGGTCCACATGTAGGGGTGCCATGATTCCCGAGTGGCACCCCTTCATTTCCAACTTTTTTGCTTTGTTTTTTTTATTTTTTTTTTTAATTTATCGCGCTGTCAGAGCTGACATCATCACATGTGCGATGATGTCAGCACTGTCAGGGCTACCAGCCAGTCGGAATTGAGCTCAAAGAGCTCACGTCATCATTTCCGGCTGGTTGCGAGTAGGCAGGAATTAAACAGCAGCTTTGCTTTGCTGCCGAGAATGGCTTTACTTTGCTTTTTTTTATTTTTGCTACCGTACCAAGAATGGATTAACTTTACTTTGTTTTATTTTATATGGTTGCTTGCAGGATGTCATTGCCAGAACGGGATGAAGGCAAGGTAACAAAGGGTATTTGTGCACTGAGAATGGCTTAACCTTGTTTTATTTTATATATGTTTTTGCTGTCTTTGCTGCTGAGAATGGCTTTACTTAATTTTTGTTGAGAACAGATTAAACAGCAGCTTTGCTGTCGAGAATGTCTTTACTTTATTTTTGCAGAGAATGGATTAAGCAGCTGCTTTGCTGCGAAGAATGGCTTTACTTTGTTTTATTTTATATTGCTGGCTAGGATTTACTTTGTTTTTGCTGGCTTTGCTTCCGAGAATGGCTTTATTTTATTTTTGCTGCCAAGAACGGAAGCAGCTTTGCTGCTGAGAATGGCTTTACTTTGTTTTATTTTATATGGCTGGGATGTCATGGTGAGAGCAGGATGAAGGCAAGGTAACAAAGAGTGTATGTGTGCTGAGAATGTCTTTACTTTGTTATATATGGTTGGCTAGGCTTTACATTGCTGCTAAGAATGGCTTTATTTTATTTTTGCTGCTGAGAACGGATTAAACAGCCGAGATATTTATTTTATACTGCCGAAAACAGCTATGGTTATGCGATGAATGCAAGTGTGTGTGTGTAAATACCCCAATGTGATACACCTGGTGGCTGGAGGTATTTAGGCTCAAACCCTGTACCTTTGGTATAGGGTAAAAAGAGCCTAAAGACCCTAACCACCACCATCTCTGAGCTTTGCTCAGATTTTTTTTTTTTTTGTGCTAAGAGTTGAGAGCTATAGAGAGAAGTGAGAAATTTGTATTCCCTCATTATTGGCTTTGTTGTTTGTCCAAACTTTTTGTGTTAACAGTTCACAGCTATGGTGAGTGAGAAGTAAGTTGTATTCCCCCATTATTGACTTTCTTGTTTGTCCAGGTTTTTTGTGCTAGGAGGTTGAGAGCTATGGTGAGAAGTGAAAACTGAATTCACTAAATGATAGCCATTAAGTTTCAGTCTTCCTATTTTTTAAACTGCTGATTTAGCATAGTGGTATAGTGCATTGACTGTAGTGTATAGGGTTCTGGGTTTAAGACTTGCCAGTGACATGCACGGTGGTAACACATTTTATTCTAGCAACTTTCCAAAATTATACAAGCAATGTTTAAAATGTGTCCCTGGTTTTTGACCTTTTGCCCCCCCCCCAAAAAAACAAACTGAAATTGAAAATGAGTGTGAGAAGCTGTGCAAGATGTCTATGGCTTACACTGCTGTCATTCTATTTATAGTTTGGGTTTGGATTGTGGAAGTAGACTTTTATAATGGAAATGTTCTGAATTGGGCAGTTTTGTAATTATTGGTTTGTGCATTTTCTTTCATTGCCTACAGTATAGCCTACTGGAAAAATGCTCATTCAAACAATACATTTAAAATGTGCTCTGTCTAACAAATGTGCTGTGTTATACAAGGAATATAACTTAATAGAGTCAGGAAGGTATATCAAAGAAAATAACACATGTATGTTTCTTGTTTTGTGTGCAAGGGTCCAATGATTTGAAAATATCCGAAAAGTAATCTTTATCCACTACTGGCCAGATGCATTTTCTCTGGATGTGGTGGGGGTTTCAATGCTGTTTCAATGAATGTGAGTTTCAAGGGCAGAGAAGTTTTAATGCCAAGTCTATTTTCATTGTGAGACAGTATTGCTTTGTTTATCAGATGTCTGTTAGTTTGTGCATTGATGTGCTACAAAATGTAAAAATAAAATCCAAATAATCATTGTAGAAGTAAAGCAGTATGCACTCATTAGTGTTTATGGTAAATGGGGTGAAATAGCCAGGTAATGGAACATTGGAATGGCTGCAGGGGGACTCTGGTGCTATATTTTGGTTGTCTGTTCTTCAGTTTGAATTTGAAAGTTGGTATCCTACAATTTCATTGGAGTGGGTGGGGTTACATAATTATGTATGCAAATTAGATGTTAATCAGCGTACAGATTTGTACCTATTTTTCATGGGCCTTGTCCAGATTTTTGATGTTTCCAGGTTGAGAGGTATGCCTGTGCATCAGACCCATATTAGCATGTCCCAAATTGATGGTATGGATAACAAGGATGTGGCACAGTTATCATCGCATGCACAGGGTACGATGTGGGATTGCCAGAGGCCTAGGCTGAGCCATATGGTTGACATCATGTGTGTGTTTGTGTCTGGAGGGGTGGTGTTCAACTGGGCTGAGCAGAGGAGCTGTGTGTGTCTGGTGGTGACCGGCCTGTGATAGAGATGTGTGAGTGTTTGTATGCACATAATCAAGCCATTTGGATACTCTACACAGGACTATGTTGGACAGCCAAGGACCATACATGGCAGGATGTATGGTTCACCTTCTTCCACCAAGGACATGGGAATTGATCTTCCAGGAGTCTCACTGGCACCACCAGGCCCAAGGCCAGATGCAGTACTACTCCCTGCTGGTGACTTCTGTCTGCTGGATCTGCATCACTGACAGGACTGGCCAGGACCATGTGCCCATTGCCTGCTCTGGTGTCGTGTGTACAACACCCTCCCTTTGGTAGTGCTGGTGATACTGCCACTACAGAATTGTGAATGTGCATGACCACGTGGGATCTCAGCTGATCTTGATGCTGACCTATGTCCACGTTGCCGCTGCCCTACTCCCACCGCATTCTCAAGCACAGACATTGCACGGTTGAGCAGTGACAATTTCTCACTCCACCGTCTGTCCACAACATCGGCAAAATGATGTACGGCATTACAAATACCATGGAGGTCATCATGCATGGCAGGGAGTGCTGCATTCATGACTCTGAGCATCTGTCTGGTGTCGCGGTCAGTATGCATCTGTGCCTCTATGACAGACTGTAACATGTGTCTGGTGACACCTGCTGCGACACTTGCGACAGGGGTTTGATGGGCAGCAGACCTCCGTTAAGCACCCCTGTCCATCTGCCTGTCTGTGACCTCACCTGGTCTCTAGCTATAGCTAGTATCTACAATCACACTTGCTATAGTCACCACACTATCCTGTTCCATGCCACCACCCTCCAACTGTCCATAATCCGTGGCTGCTGGGGAGTGGGTATGTGTGGGCATACTGACTGTGTGCGGGGACATTGTGGGTAAAATTGGGATACCAGCCAATACCAACCAATGCACAGATTCAGCCCCTGACAACCCCACCTGTACCTCACTATGACCACAATCATCATAAGAGTCTGCTAAGACAGTGACATCAGGCTGTGAGAGGGAGAGAGACCAACCCCAATGTTCACATGCAAGGGGAAGACAACATATGTAAATTAATACCCTGCAATATAATGTTTGCTGATACACACACACACACACACACACACACACACACACACACACACACACACACACACACACACACACACACACACACACACACACATACTCCTGGTAAAGTCTGGCACAGCTTTGCTACCTATGGGCCTTTCAGGCCAGACTTTACAGTAGTTCTGACTGCCACAATCTATCTCTATAACAGCTACTGTAAGGCCCTCAGTAGAGGGTGACAAACCCTACTGTGTGACGGGCCTATTAGCAGAATGGTAATAGTGACCAGGACCAAGGCTATTAGTGTGAGCTATGCAGTGTCACCAAGTATATATGCAAGCACTGTAAGAGCTGACTTACTGCTATACAGACCTGGTACAATGGCAAGGTTTAACAATATGTGATAATAACTAATGAAGCAACATGAGAATATTCTGTCAATGCAGTACCTACACAGTTAAAACTCACAGGGAGTCAATTCAGACAACATTGCAGGACAGGCTGCAATACATACAGGAAACATGTAAAGTACTAGGTGCATAGGTTCATAAGATGATACTAGGCTATTAGCCTGGATGCCCTCAAAAGCCTAGCCCAGACTTTTGTCCATGTCCCTTCAAAGCCAGCATCTGTTTCCCCTGTCCAGCAGGGACACACACAGGTTTTAAAAGTGGTTTACTTTAGGTTTTTTGGGTTGGGTTTATCTTACCTGCATGGCGCTGGTGCTTCCAGTATCATGTTCGGTGTTCTCCCTTTCGGCATTTATGGTGTTTGCTCATTTCAGTCATCGACCTTTATGTGTCGATGAACTCAGATTCACTTAATTTGGCTTTTTGGTTTATAATATAGACCCAAAGGTTCAGACCTGTTTTTCATAGGCAACAACTTGCCTTTTGTAGGTAATGCTCATGAGCAGGTGATGGCCTGTGCACAAATTAATGCCCCCCACTTGTTAATTGCATCCAGAGCAGCAGTGTTGCCTTTCCATTAGCCAATGCTATAGCAACACAGTGATATAGTTAAGTCCTTCATGTGGGCCTTGCCCCATTTCCTTGTCTGTGAGGCAGACATTATAGAGGTGTGGGGGTTACAGCTTCACAGAAGGTGGGTGGAAATACCTCTTAGAACAAGAAATGTGGAGAAAGCCCAACAAAACGGTGGGCAAAATTCCAGAATTAGATACAGATTGTAAGTATTGTTGTTATACACATAGAAGATTGCTAGATTAACAGGGTTTGTCTGGACATGCATTTTCTGCATAATGTGATGTCTGACAGTGATATGTCTATGCTATATCTCTCAACTGTCCAGATTTCCACAGAATGCCCAGAGGTTTCCCTCTTATGTTTGGTCTGTTCATCAGACAATATCTGTTTTTGATAAATCAGTAGGATAATGTGAGGACTGACATCAGTAAATGTTAACATCATTTGTGTTTCAGACTTCATACCCTCCAGAGAAGTTATGTTACAAAAAATCCTGTAACATCAGCAACTGCTTCAGTTTTTAACCCCAATTATGTGAGATATGCCCCTCTTTTCAGACTCCTAAGCCCCAAGTATGTCAGGCTTTGTCCAGATGTCTTGTAGTAAGAAGTTCAGAGGTATGGTATATCATCATGTAGTGACTTCACTCCTGATATCATCCCAGTGACTTAGCAGACTCCCTGAAGTGGTATGAGGGAGGGGCCATAAATATAGTCCCATGCCCTGGACATTCTGTGTAAATCTGTACAGCTGAAAGTTACGTATGTCTGGCCATTGTTACCAGACTGTCAAGATTGAGTAGCAGTGTAATGTGTAAATGTCTGTAAGGCTGAGCAGGGAGAATGGCAGATCTGAGTGTTGTAGATCATTTACTATCTGACTGTGCATGCTGCTACAGTTGCTGGTGGTCTATCAGCTGTATATGGTTGTAGGGGCAGACTGAGAAATGTCCTGTAACACCTAATGATTCCCAGGACACTGTGACTTGGGGCAGTATATGTCAATGTAGTGTGTGACTGGCAATCAGGAGAGGTTTGTTCAAACAGTAGTTACACTCTAGAGTTCAGTTGGGGTACTGGTTTGTTGCTGTGACTGTGGTGCAAATGGTTGCGGGTGGACAATTTCTCTCTGATGTCTGCTATTCCCTACAGTTACATCCCTGTAGTGCATGATATATTTGCAAATGCATGAGTAATTCCCCATAGCTGATCTGAGGTAGTGTTGTGTTGGTCTGACTGTAGTTTAGAAGGTGCTGGGTGAAGTGATTGTCAGCTCTGAGTGTTTTTCCCTTTTGTTACATGACTGCAAATATACCTCTTCACTGTCCAGATTTCTACACACTGTCCAGATGTGTGGCTCATATTTTTGGTCTGTTCCCCATAACAGTTGTGGGTTCTGACAAATCACTGGGATGATGTGAGCATTGACATCACTAAATGATGACAATTATTTGTGTTTCTGACCTGAAATTTATCAGAAATATATGTTAAAACAAACCGTGATACTCTACGCTTATAGCAGCTATATTTTAAATATGTCACTATTGTTTGCCCTTTATCCCTCCACTTTGTAAGACTTTTTGCAGATGTCTGGCAATAAAAGGTTGAGTAAATATATATATATATATATATATATATATATATATATATATATATATATATATATATATATATATATATGTGTGTGTGTGTGTGTGTGTGTGTGTATGGGTTTACTTCTCTTTGTCGAAATGTCATCATTTTGAAAAAGAAAAATAGATGACCACTTACGTGAAAGTGCACTTAAACAAAAGTGCACTTTCGAGAATATCGGTTCAATGAACAGATAAGAAAGGAAACAGGAAACACTGTAGTGCCGAAGCACACTACAGTGAGGAAACTGGAATTTACCTGTTTTCCCACTGTAGTGCAATCTCGCAGTTAGTATATTTAAGAAGCGGGGGTGTGGGGGGCACAGCACTGTTTTTTGTGTTTCCTGTTTGTGTTTTTTTATCAGTTTGTTTAAGTGATATTCGTGAAAGTGCACTTTCCTTTAAGTGCACTTTCGCATACGTGGTCCTTTACTTTTCTTTTTGAAATAATGCAATTTTGACAAAGAAAAGTATATATATATATATATATATATATATATATATATATATATATATATATATATATAAATAATACTAATTCCACAGGTTTTTACCTAATGTTGGATGACCATCCAGCATGATATATTTACTGAAGCATTTGTAATTCACACAGCTCATGTACAGTACTGGTAGCTGCTGTAACTGGAGTGCCCAGGATCCTGGATTTAAGGCTTGCCAGGGATGTGTATTTTTTCTTTATGTTAAATGACTGTAGTGTATGAGATGTTTGTAAAAGCATTATGAAATTCCACAGCTCAGAGGTTGTGGAGGTGCATTGCTGTGACTGTAGTGCACAGGATCCTGGGTTCAAGACTTGGTATTGATGACTTTTTTCATTAATATTAAATGACCATAACTCATGATATGTTTGTTAAAGCATTACAAATCCTCACAGCTCAGATGGTGTAGTGGTACATTGTTGTGATTGTTGTGCACAGTGTCCTGACTTTGAGACTTGGCCGGGCTGATTATTTTGTTGCTGGGTAGAACAAGGGCTGATGGAGACAGAGTGATTAAAGCACTTTTAAGCAGTTGTAAGTGGGTTTCGTGGTTTTGCATGAAACTAAGCAATGCTAACAGATGGTTAAGTCCTTTTAGCTTTGCTTAGCGGCTCTTATTCCTGCTTATGCCCACACTAATTTTAAATAAAGGAAAGAAAAGAAGGGTGATAGGAAAGTGGTAAAATGTGGGCAAGCAGGGGGTAAAACATTAGGAAAGGCAGCTAGAGATGTGCAGGATGGGTGTAGGAAAAGACCATAGTTCTACATTTCTTTTGCAGCAACAGCTGTGACATTCTATTTCTACAACAACATACAAGAGTAAACACAACAGTTTGTGGTTTAGGTCTTCATTTTATTTATATGACACAGTGCTTTACTACTGTATATCCTGTAGATCAATATTAGTCTGGCAAACTTTTATTTAATCATTAGACACAGAACACACTACACCTGCTGCCAGTAAACAATTTACTCCTTCTTATTTATTTCACTATATACTGCAAGGTAGATCTGTACACAACAGCCTGTCAGTCCAGCCTTGTTAGTCTGTTGGCATGGACCTCAGCACTGCTAGCCCTCTCAGCTGCAGCTGTAGGGGGAGAAAACAAACATTATGCATACCTATCAGATACTCGGGCTAGGATTTGGTACAGCTATGGATGAGATACTTACAAACTACCACAGAATGCCATGCCTGAGCATCTTGGATCCACTTGGCCAAGAGCTCCCCCTTTCTATGCTTTATGTCAGCATAATGATGCCATACCTGCTTTCCAGTTTGGAGGATTCCAGTGGCACTGGTAAGGTCATGTGCCAGATGGTCCCAGGCTTCCACTTTATACTGAGAGCCCTGGTACTGGCCATGCAGCAGTCTGGCATCATGGCTTTCTATGAGGAGCCCAACCATAACCCTTGGACTCCTGAATCCCCCAGCACTGCACCCAAAAGCACACTCCCTCTTCAATGCCAGACATGGTTCCTGCAGAGATCAGACTACAACAGTTTATGGTTGTAGTCCTGCCTGTGAGATTTAAATAAGGCCATATTCCCACCCTTTGCCATCATTAGACCATTTTGAAAATGCTAAGCTCAGCTAAGAAGTGCGCAAATCCACTAAGCTCAATTGAACAGTGCTTAAAGGGGTAATTGCTGAGCACTGCTTAACAGTGCACAAATCTGCTTAGCTGAGCTGACTGCTGCTTAGTATTTACATCTAAGCAATGCTTAAATCAGCTCAGCAGAGATTACCACTGCTAACCATTGCTCACTTTCCATTTTTAAAAAAATATCAGAATTATGACTTAATTAATCATTACTGACATATTATTAAATGTATATGATTTACTTTACATGACGTCCCTCTATGTGCTTTCATTACATTACCTTGGGGTGTGACTATACTTTATGGGACACTTATGTATATATGGATGACTTCACATGTTATATGCACTCACACTTACATTTTGAACCAGCTGCACTACCCTGGTTAACAAATATCAATTACTACATAATTTACAAAAAAAAAAATAATAATAATTTTAACAATGCTTTCTCACGTAAAAATGAAGGACCTGTCTTGGTACTCAAACCATGAGCTACAGCATGCAAAGCCAGGATTCTAACCACTATGCTATCTCACTGTTAAGGATCTGAGCAATCCATTTGTATTTAGCTCCTATGAGATGTTTAAGCAATGCTGAGCAAAGGGCCATAACATGCAGCCCAATCAGCTATGCTTAAACTTAACTTCGAATGAAAAAAATAAAATAAATTAATAAAATCACTTTACTTGTATCAATACTCCTTGTAAGTCATATTTGGTAATGCGCTACTTGTCATTCTAGCAACTGTCTAAGTCTGTATGGGCAATATCAGGATTGAAGGCACTAAACAATGGCATACATTTGAGTTTCAGACTTTTAATCCTTCCCTACATGTTATGTTGATACTGACCCTGTTCCTCTATCAACTTTCTAAGTTTGTACAGGCAATATTTATAATCTGTTCCTATTTGTCTCCCCTTCACTTTATGCTTTGTCCAGTGATACTCTGAGAGGTTGAGATATATGCCCCCCCCCCCCATCATTTTATGCTTTGTCCAGATTTGTGCCTCTAAGAGGTTCAGACGTATTGTGAAAGTGCCGTTCACATACCTCTCAACCTCTTAGAGCAAGGCATCTGGACAAAGCCTAGAATGATGGGGTGACAAATATGGACAGATTTTAAATATTGCTCTTACAAACTTAGAAAGTTGATAGAATAATAGGTTTTGCATTAGCATGAATTTTCCGAAGGATGTGGAGTCTTAAACTCAAATGTTTGTCATTATTTCATTACTCCAATCCTCAGCTATTTGTCAGAAAGGGACAGATATTAGGGGGAACACACTGAAAATATGAGGCAGACATCTGGACATTCTGCAAAAACATGTACAGTTGAGAGGTATATCTGTACGGCACTTTGACAATGCAGGGGGGGGGTGTGACAGTACCTGTGCCTCAACTCTAAAACTAACACGGAGCGTGGACGAGTGTAGGGGGCATGTCAGACTGCCGATAAGTCCAAAAATCCACACCCCTGTAAGTTTGAAACACGGGAAATGTCTAGTTACATGAGCGAGTCCGCTCACATGTGTACATTCTAACACTAAACTCCCCCATATAGTAAACTTCGTACAAATATAAAAAGTAAAAGAATTTTTTTTTTCATTTCCGATATAGCTACCTGTATTTGCGCGCGTTTGAGTGGGTTTTCCAATTGCTTAGCTACAGTTAGCAGTTTAGACACCGAAGAGGATAATAAGAAAAATATATGCAAATTAAGAGAAATAGCAATAGCGTAGTGGTTAGAGCCTTCGCACAAAGAGGAGGTATTCCTGGTTCGAGTCCCACCACTACACTTTTCATTTTCTGTTGGAAATCTGTATACAAAAATATTTCCTGACATGTATTATTTAAAGTTTTGTAAAAAGCATTGAAATGTTATATGTAGTAGTGAACAAATTTTATATATATATATATATATATATATATATATATATATATATATATATATATATATATATATATATATAGGAAGGTGAAATGGTTATGCATACTGATGCATGAGTAAATTATTTTAAGCAATGTAAAGCATTGCTAAGCACATTTTACCAGTATTGAGCATATTTATATTTAATTGCTCATAGCTGAGCACAGCGTTAACTAGCGCAATGTCATTGCGCGGAGCTGCACATCACACAAACTAGCGCAAACAGAACATGTTTGCACGTAGCTGCGCACCATGCTAACCAGTGCAACGTTCGGCAATGTTGAGCAACTTTGGGCAACGTCGATCAACGTCGGGCAACATCAACCAACATCAAGCAATGCTGAGCAACGTCGGGCAAAGTTGAGCAAAGTCGGCTAAACACAGCCACACCTCCTTCACTGTACCTTAACCATTGAGGTCTGGCCAGTAGGAAAATAAAAAACAGTGACAGGGCTCGAACTCGGGATACTGTGCACTATAGTCATGGTATATAACCACTAAGCCATGACAGCATTTCATAACCATGCACTTTCAACAGACACATATCTATCAAAGGAATATGAAACATTGCTAACATCAGCTAAGCAGGTGTGCCTGCAGCTGAGTTTTTTCAAAACTGGCCAATCACAAATAAGTGTGGGAAATAAGGCATATTTAAGCTCCACAGGTGGGAATACTTGCCATAACTGGTTGTAGCTCCCTTTTGCAGTGAGCATGGCTGGGGTTGGAGAAGGCACTCGATTTTGAGCACAATGTTGGGGCATTGAGGAGACCAAAGTAATGGTTTGGCTCCTTGTCCACAATCATGAGGAAAGACTTCTGCGGGGCCAGTACCAGGGCACCCAATACAAAATGGAGGCCTGGAACTGTCTAGATCATGATCTCACCAGTGCCACTGGTGTTCCTCGGACTGGTGAGCAGGTCAGGCACCATTACTCTGACCTGAAGTGACACAAGGAGGATCAACTGGACCCGTGGATCCAGGAGGCCATTGGGATGGCAAATATCCCAGTACTGAGTAAGTAGCCATTGAATTAAGTATTTAAGAATTGCTATTCTTGTCTATACTATGGATAGGTATGTCTCATTATCACTGCATTTAATTCACAGCCGCAGGTGTCAGGGCTATGAATCAGCAAGCTCATGAAGATAGGCTGCAAAGGCTGCATCACCAGGCAGGTTAGTAATTATTCTGCATGTACTGTTATATAAAATAAATGAGAGAGCCTTCAAAAAAGTGTTTTAACCCAATAAATAAAGGTATAATAATTCTTTAATAATTATTCTGCATGTACTGCTATATAAAATAAATGAGAGAGCCTTCAAAAAAGTGTTTTAACCTAATAAATAAAGGTGTAATAATTCTTTAATAAAGGTATAATTCCTGGAGTGCATCTGTGTGATTTTATTTGATATGTTGTTGTACTGTTGCATTTTAGAAATAGTACTGTTGTATTAAGCAGTGTTAGTTAACCCACACTTGGGTAGGCCCATATAAAGTGGATGAAGGGAGTGCCAGTAACTTTTATGTATATTTACAGCCCTTAACTGTTGGTTCATGTCCAGCATGTACAGGTTAATTTGGCACATGAGTAGATTGGTATTGTGTTCCCCAGAAATGTCAGTGCGCTGCCAGAAATGTAGGGAGCTGTTAACATATAACTGATAATTTCACCTGAACATATCTAGATAATTATATGAAAGTAGAGCTGTCAGTGTACCATCACAGCAGTAGTGTGTGTGAGCAACTCTCAAAATATGTAGCAGTAACATCTGCATCCTGGACAGTTTGTATGTCAGATACAGCTCATGTATATAATGATCTAGCAAAATCCAATTGCACAATAGAAGGACATTGGGTAGTGTAATAATACATGTAAGGGACATATAACTGCAGTTAATAGAAATGTAGTGTAAACTAGAAGGATATATAAGTTGTTAATTGAGCTATCTTTTCCACCCTACTGTATGTGCATAAAAAATGCAATTCCACACCTCAATGGGTATGTCTAATCTCAAAACATTTGTTGGGACATATGTCCTATTGGTTTATAAATATTTGCATTAATTTCTATGCATGTGCCCTGTTCAAATACCACAATATTGGTGGCCTGTTGCCATCAATTAAACCTGCATGCTGTTGTAATGTCCACTATTGTTCTATATATGCATGTGTTATGCTTGCTTTTCAACTGTTGAAACTCTGGTGTGTTGGGTTAATGGGAATACTTCTGCATGCTGTTATAACTAACTGGGAATGCTGTTGACTGTTACTAACCCATATCTTTATTAAATTCTCCAAAACATAGTTCTTATGGGAAGGCCGGTCCCAGCAGACCCACCTGTCCCACCTCAGCTGGCCATGGCATCTGGCACCAGCAGGTCCAGTGCCTAGCCTGGGACCTCCTCCTTTGTTGGCCCTGTGCCACCTTCAGTTGGAAATGCTGCAGGGGATGGGGCTCAGCCCCCAGTCCAAGCGTGGGTGGAGGAGGGCCACCTATCACCCTTCGAACGGTCCAGGCTGTGGTGCGTAGAGCGGTCGAGTGTTCTGTTGCAGAACCTCTACGCCAGCTTGAGGCACATGGCACAACTCCCTGTTCAGCCTGCCCCTCCTACACAGCCCCCAGCACAGCCAACCTCTGGGCTGTGAAGGTGCAGTGGTGACTGCCCATGGGTGGGGATTTCAGTTCCATTGTTGCCATCTGTGGGCTCATGGGCTTGCGATTTCCAAACATCCCTCCCCGTCAATGGTGTTCACCCACCACGTGTCATATTCTGCCCCTGTATGCATCTTGTTTGCCTTTTCTGTTTACCTCCCCAACCTACCTCCCCAAGTATACCTACTTCCCCTACCCCACATTCCACTCTCACCTGAAAAAAAAGGGCAATCTGCTCCAAAAATAAAAATTACGCCCCATACATAGCTGCCCATTTTGCAGACATGTCCCCTGGACACATAAAATGTAATTTAATTGGCATTACAACATACTTTGTTGTCCTCACCCCTCTCTCAGGGGTTGAAGGTTTCATATTTACCTCCAAATTTATTCCATATGCACAGCTGTTGCTGTTAAAGAAATGGGCAGCTATGGACCTTCCCTACACCCGTCCTGCACATCTCAAGCTATTTTCCCTACTGTCTTTCCCTCTTTGTGTCCCTTTTTCACCGCTTTCCTATCTCCCCATTTTCTTTTCTTTCAAAGAAATGAGTGCGGGGGTTAGCGGGAGTAAGCACTATTAAGCAGTAGTTAGCGGGTTTGCGTGAGTGTGTGCTTGTTTGTGCTTAACTAAGCATTGCTAAGCATCACACAAACTTGCACAAACCCGCTTACAACTGCTTAAAAGTGCCTTAGTCACTCTGTATGTGAGGGCCCTTGTTCTGCTCAGCAGCAAAATAAAACACCTCTGTCAGTCTCGAACACGGGACCTTGTACACACTACACTGCATGAAGTACCACCAAGTCATGGTAGATATACAAATTGGTGCTGAAATAAATATATCATGCATCAGAATGAGTGAATGTAAAGGAAAAATAGGAATGCCATACCACACAACTTGTTCTGTGGATCTTTACCAACAGTTGTTGTGGGATTGCATTACATGACTGTGATAAGACAAGCAGCCATTCTAGCAGAAAATAATGCTACACCATCACTTTACAAACCCCACACAGTATCACAGCAGGACAAACACTGACATATCTGTTTAGGGCAGATGCCATACCTCTCAACTGTCCCTAATTTCCAGGGATGTCCCTGATTTTGAAACAAAATTTACCTCTGTTCCTCTGACTCCCTCCGAAAACTACTGACTTGGCAAGAAAGGTGGTGAATTACACGTAATGAGTAATGACAATAATTAAGAGTTAGACACTTCTTTTACTTCAGAAAAGGTGTATTAATCCATATGCTCTGGTTTTCTCAAAGTCTTAACTTAATGGCACTAACATTTTAAAGGTGTCCCTGACTTTTTCTCTACTTTTCCATGAGTTTGTTCAAATATATACCTGAGTGTTTGAGAGGTCTGGCAGAGGCAGAAACACAGAGACATAGCAGCCTTTCTGGTGTTACACACTGTGCAAATAGCTTTGGAAGGAGTTCTGGAAGCATACCCTTATGTAGGAATACAACACTGAAATACAAAAGGATGTAGCCATGTACTGGTAGCAACCAACTGTAACAATGCCATTGCTCTAGTGCTGAAAAGACCTATGTAGTGCACAGACAAAGAATAACAGGCTAATCTCTGGCTACCATCTGGATAGGTCCACAGTTGGGAGTTAGGCAGACAGACTACTTGCCTTCATAAATTAACATGTACACAGCAACCCTCTAAGTCCAGCAAGATAAAATTCACAAAATAATACGTTCGCTCTCTGTACTTCTGCACCCCTACCCAAATGTAGAATATACCTGTGTGTGCAGGGTCTACCAAGGATGTAGGTAAGCATACTCACAGTACTGACATGTGTCCAATTTTTCTGAGCAGCTTGTGCTAATGGCAACACAAAAAAAGCACAAACTGTTTAGAACTGAGTAAATGAATATTCACAGTATAGCAGTTCACAAACAATTCTTGTGCCAAAGGAATACATCTCAATAACTAGCTTTGTATGGCAGTTAATTGTAAAAGTTGAAAAGAAAGTACATCCTCCCATGTATCTTGGGTTAGCATTTTGAGGGGTGAGTACATTTCTACACTGACAAGTGTGTACTGGAAGGAGCAACATTTATGTCTGAGTACAAAATGTAAATCATTGGCTACACCCCTGGCTTCAGATATAAGAACTATACCAACCTTCTGTCTTAAACAATGATGTCCACAGCAAACAAGGATGATCTCCATCTTGGAAAGCTGAAAGGGCCACGCCTACCTGAGTTAGCAATTTATAGTACTGGGTTGCTATGACAGTGATTACTGCAATTACTACACAGCAGGCTGCATGCAATTAGCAAATGGTGGCCACTAATTGGTGCAGAGGCCATCACATGCTCATGTGCAAATACCTACAAAAGCAGGCTGCAATCGCTGCCAATAAACTCAACCACTCTATTGCAGAGACTGACAAAGAGCGAGACAGAGAGAGAGAGACAGAGAAAAGGAAAAAGAAAAAGAAATAATACCAAATCATACAAAGGAAAGGTATGTGACACATATGTATTTATTGGCATGTAGTAGATGTTTTTGAAGAGTAGTCTACATAATGTGAACCATTCATATGTGGCAGCTTACTGTACTGTGGTACTTATCTATGCACAGATGTCCTGCTTAACTACTGCTATAGACAATACAGTGTGTACCTGTGGGCAGTGGGACATACCTGTGAAATGTGTAGCCCAGCATTAAATGTCAAAATTCTGATCCATGTTATCTGTGTTCTGTACAGTAGTGTGGCCAATGGCTGTTGGGGGGGTTAGTGCTGCCATTATATAAACATGGGTGTGACAGAGCAATACATGCATGATAGTCATATTAAAGTGTAGCTTAGCATTGGCAACTGCTGTAGCAGTCTAGTATGCTTATCTAGCATTTATAGCTATATATACCCCCTCTGAAGTTAGTGTGTGTTCACATGTGACACCTGTTTGTGTTGCAGCAAGGCCCAGTAGTTCAGCTGTGAGGTCCAGGGACTTACAACAGTGTGGACCTTCTGTGTGTATGCCATACACATACGGAGAAATATATATGTGTCATATATATTCACATCTGTATATGTGCATATAGCAGGGGACATATTGCAACTGTTTGTAAAGGGTGGAGATATATATGTTGGTGAAGGTTAGTATGCGCATATTTGTATGTAGGTTTTAGTGTGTGATGAACAAGATGGCATACAGTGCTGGTATATGACATGTGGTGGTTAAACAGTGTGGGTGGTTTGTTCGGTTTGCAATGTTGAAGCCAGTGAGGCCTGCTAAAGCTACCTGGGCTGTGAACACATTCAATGCATTTATCACAAGACTGTGTGATATTATTACATTACTGTACACCTGACATCCTTTGTATAATTGATATTCCCACTATGAAAGGTGAAATGTATATGTGCCTACATATATATGTATATGTACACCAATGGATGTGTATATGTATATATTCATATATATATATATATATATATATATATATAGAGAGAGAGAGAGAGAGTCATATATACTCATACACACCTACATCTACTCGTTGCAATAGATTCTTTGTACTGTTGACTGACTGTGATGGTCAATTTGTTTGTGAATACATCAAAGATATGTATTTGTGGGATAGCTTAGTGGGGAACTGTTTATGTCATGGTATTATGGGTCCTTGCTTTGATCCCAGCAAAAGCTGTGTATTCTGTTGCTAGGTAGAAAAAGTGCTATGGCATACAGTGTGATTAAGTCCCTTGATTTTAACTGGGGTGTGTCATTGGAGGCTAAAGCACTACATCTATGACTATTGATTGGTACTGATGTTGAATCCAAATCCTGTGTGTACTGTAGTACTACTTGAAGCTCTGGGCCTGTACAGCAGAGTATGGTGTATGTCCACATTGCTTGCATCCACTCTTTTGTGTGGTCCCTGTATTCATCACAGATTACATTCCCCAAGATTAATATTTTGTAAGTACTGACACACAGTACTGTATAGTACACACGTAAAGCTTATCTGGGTTACCATACCTTTGTGTCCTGTAATTATGTCTGATGTGTGTGTGGGTATGTCTGTAACATGTCCTCTGTCATATGTGTGGTAAAACATATAACTGCATATCTAGCAACATTTATAGTGGACTACAGCAGTACGTGACCTATATTCCCAACTGTGCACATATTTTGGCCACAGGTTTGCCATTAAAATGTTGTGTGGTATAATAGTAATACATTTACTGGACCTTGCACTCATTGTGATGGATGACATATTTCTTTACACATCAGCTTGATGTATATCTGCTGTGGCTAGGTGGTGCATTGTGTTGCATATAGTGTGCCAGGTACTCTTGTATAGTCTTATATAGTGATTTTATTTTGTTGCTGTGCAGAACATAGTTCATTAGATAGAGTGCGCCAAGCACTTTCAAGTAGTTGTGGAGTGAACAGTGATAAGTGGTAGTTAAAATGTTTCACTCTCAGTTAGCTAATAGGTTGCTATATATGGCAGTTCAGTGATATCTTTACTATATAATGTTAAATGTTCCATATGACTTGCTCAGACATATTTTTTCTTTATGTCTTCCAGGGATCATGGCACATTACAGAAATCCCAGCTATAGTAGTGCTGAAGATGAGATCATTACTAGCTGTATGATTCAGCACTACAGTCTGATGTTCTCACGAACCAGCCAGAACCAACAGGAGCGTACTGCAATGTGGCAAGATGTTATCCAGAGGGTAATTGAGGTAGGCCTGCATAACCGGACATATGAGCAGGTACGCCACCACTGCAGTGATCTACTTAGACATGTCCGTCAGTGTGCTTCTGATGTGCGGAGACAACAGCTTGCAACAGGAGGTGGTGTTAATATCCATCCCCGCTTCACCAGAGTGGAGGAGCTGCTCCTGAGCCTCGTGGCACCTGCCCAACAACAACAGCAGTAGACATAAACCATGATGGAGGTTGGAGCCACCCAGCAACCACACATGGAGCATGCAGGTAACATGGCATATCTGTAGACTACTGTTATCTGTATTGGTAGATCATGCATATGTGAGATGTGGAGTGTGTAGTTAGAAGATGTGGAGCCTGTTGTTGTGCAATACTGATCCTTTGGAACATAATCTGTAGGCCTGTGAATGTAAACTGTTGTTCTACTGTAAGATTGCAAACACACAGTAGCAATGCCACAGTTGTCGCCACTGACAAACTGTCTCATCTCTATGTAGGTCCCTCTGGGGTGACACCAAGGCAGTGGACAGATGCTGGTGAGTGTGTTCTACATTTATTATTGTAAATAAAAAGTGCATGTCATAGTTAAGGTGTAGGCCATGTACACATGTAACACGCCTACCCATAATGCATGCTGTGCATATTTGGTGTAAGACCACGCACATCCCACTAATGTGATTAGCTGTCTCAAAAACATGCAATACCCAGATCATCTCAAACAAATGTGGCTACAATATAGTGGCCATTGGATAGGCAAAGTTGATACTCAACATGCACATATAGAATTTTAACATGCTACACATAAAGGATTCACAAACCCTCTGTAAAGACACACTCCAGTATCTAAAATCTCATCCACACATTACACATAATATACCTGAGGGGTAGAGGCCTATCTTGGGACATTTAAACACTCTGCAACACACTACACATTCATGTCAGGGTATGCTCCTTATTGGCCTCCTTACAAACCCATGTAACAACTAGTTGTGAAATGGTGAATGTAGCCAAGGTAGTACAGTTCCAGTACAGCATGATTAGTGCTGGTTTAGGAAACATTCGTAGCCTTGAGAGACCACATGATGCTTCATGATGATGACCTATGGTACTATACCCCATCCAGTTATTGTAACCACAGTACTACACATAGCTTTCATTGCTTTACACCTCAATGTTGTGTGTGTGCAATCATATGCACCTCTATACAGTATGCATACCAATCACCATTTGCACAACTGACACATATATGTCTTGTGATGCTATTGAGTGGCTAGGCCATATGACACACATTGGGTATGTGTGATGTTTAAATATGCAGTTGTGTTTTAGCATGCCATGTCATGGATGACACTGTCATGTCCACAATATGATCTACACTCACCATAACTACTGTAGATTGGGTATGTGGACGAATGGTATTCCATCAATTATACATGCACCACTGATGATGTGTAAATACTCATCATGCATGTGCTAAAACTGTGTCAACAATTATTTGCTAAAGACACAGAGGCTGTAATCAGCATTGGATACATATCTGATACACAGATACACATCCAGCCATGGTTTGTAGACCTCTGAGTTATGGAGCACAGAACATTACAGAGTTTTGAATACTTGCACAGCAATGTTGTGTCCATGTATGCATTGCGTTCCAGGGGGAGGCCAATCACCTAATAACAAAACACATGCATCAAAGCCATGTATAGTGTTAATAACAAGGACTGTTTACACTTGCACTGCATGCTGTTGAGCAACACATGTCCACCATGCTGACATGTGTGATATGACTGTTTTGCTTGTGATACTGTACCCCACCATCACCTGCTATTGCGTATGTTCTGAGATTCTGGTGTTGTGTCTGTGTGTGTATGTGTGTGTGTGTGTGTGTGTGTGTGTGTGTGTGTGTGTGTGTGTGTGTCTGCTTTAGGGAGGAGTGTATTTGTGTGTGTGCAGGTGTGCATGTGTGCACGTGTGCATGTGCACATGTGTGCATGTGCATATTACATCAACATTGGCCTATAACAGTACTCATGGGCCTCACACACACACTCACACACATGTCGATTGTGTGACTCAGTGTAGGCCTCTGGCAAACCAACAACACACCCTGTGCATATGATGAAACCTGTGCCACCTCCTGTTATCTGTAACATTGATGCAGGAACAGGCTAACATGGTGCTGATGCACAGGGTGACTTTGATAAAGTATAGCAATAGTTGAATGTGTAGCATGTTGTCAGCAGTAAAGTGTAATGATATCTTTGAAGGTGTAGCTGAGCAGGCATGATGCATTAAAGCTGTAATTAGCAATGTTGTATTGTTTCCACCAGTGTTTATTCCAATTGTGTTTGTTTGCCCATGTGGCACTTGGCTGATGTGTGTAGTTGTGTCAGCATGTGTTATAGAGTGGACAGTAAATGTGGGGTGTGTGCAGCACAGGTTTGCAGGTGAACATTTGTGAACATGGTGGAGGTGCACTGTCTGCATGTACGTGCATATTGGACACATGGGCAGTGAGACATGCCCTGTACTGGCTAGTGTTAACACTCCATAGTTTCTATTGGTGGCCAGTATGCATTGTACTACACATGTTTTGGAACTTGAGTACACATGTGTGTGTATGACATGGGTTGACACTGTGCTGTTGTTCCTATCTGTCACTGGTTTGCATTACTAAGGTTAACAGTGTCCCAGCTGCATAATTCTGTATTAATGCACAATGTTCACCTACAGGGTTGCATGGACTGTGCTATCACAAACACAAGAAACTCTCACTTATACAGTAAATGTGCATTAGTCTCATGGACCCCTGCTATAAACTAAGTATATAATAGAAGGTGTGATGTTATACCAAAAAAGAGTTACATACCAAGAAGGGATAACCTCTCTGGTCAGTATCATTTGGAAAATTCAATCCCTCAATAAACATACAAGGCAAGCTTCAAAATGCAAAATGATAATGATTCCAAAGATAACACTAAAGCTGCCTTTACTGTTGTTCATAATCTACAGGGGAAATCTCAGATTGGGTCACTGTTAATGTAAATGGTCACAAAGTACACTTATCTGACTGACATTACCAATTCCTTGTCAGACAGTTTGAATGCGGATTTCACCAGCCTGTCGCTATACAAGGGCCACATTTCCAGACCTGAAGAACGTAATACCTGATGATTCACAGACATTCTAGTTAAAACATCTCTTTAACAAGGTCCACACCACAATGGCAATAGTACTGTTCAGTGTCCCTGGCTGTGTCATACACAAGCTGACATATGACATCACTACTCACCTAAACACTCTGTCCAGATGGAGCCTCTATACAGGTTGCATACATGTGGAATGACGTACGGTAATGGTGTTCATAGTCCACAAGGGTTGAGCTACAACGTCTTCTTCTCCTTTTGGATGCTGCCATTAGGGGTTGACACAGTACATCATCTGTTTCCATGTCTTCCTGCCCTCTGCATCTTGTGCTGTCACACCATCCACTTGCATGTCCTCTCTCACCACAGCCATAAACCTCATCTTAGGCATTCCTCTTTTCCTGTTACATGGCGGCTTCATCCTTAGCATCTATTTCACAATATACTCTGCATCCCTCCTCAGCACATGTACAAACCAACTTAATCCTGCCTATCTGGCATGGTCTACTAACCTTCAAACCTGGTCTGACCCTCTAATATACTTATTCTTAAACCTGTCCCCCCTCATCACACCCAGTGCAAATGTTAACATAAATTGATTAAGGGTAGAACTACAACAGGTCCTGGAAACTCTCACCCTATAAGCCAGACCAATGTTATAGAGCACAGCATTATTCAACTCATTAACAGATACATTATGAACCTGCAAACACTGCGCCATACCCACTTAGTTTCTCTAAAGGCCAGATCATGGCTCCTACACCTAGTAGACTTCAAGCCAGTCAACAAGGCTATAGGTGAGGGAGGGGAGGTCAACACAGCCAAGCTATAGCTCACCAGCAAATCATACCCATCCCACATACTGGTATTAGACATAACCTCAAAAGACTGACCATAAGTGATTGTTAGATGATGGCTTGACAACTGACGCACAGATGTAGGACACACCGTAACATTTGCAGCCTCCATGTACTATTCTATGCCAGTAAAAAGTGGTATTCACATGCACTCAGTCCTAGGACTACTCCTGTTTGGCATATAGCTTTCTTAGGTACAAGCAAACACAGTAGGGATATGTCTGCCCACGTTTGATGAAAATACATACTGTGGGCTATACTTTATTCTCCAGATGACACACACATCCTCCAAAAGGGTATCATACAGATAGATACCTGGTGTCAAACTCATGCTGTAAAGCTATAAGCCTAAGAAAGCATAGTTATCCACTTTTAGAAAGCAAAGTATCCCCAGAGTAGCACATAGGTAGTAGCCCCCAAAATGTGGAACAGGTACTAATGTATACATAGAGCCATGTGTTAAGTCATCTCTCCTTTGATAATCACATTACCGAAGGGTTTTGGAAATACCTCTGTGGAGCACATAATCAATAAAGGATTTGCATGCAGATCCACAGAGGTTGTTGCACACCTATAATGATTAGTCATCTTTGCTAGACTTTGCTTTCTTTGGAACAGGTTTCAAATATACCTCAAGCATAAACCCTTACTCACACTCTTCAATAGAAATCGTGATGAGTGGATGTGAAACGGAAGCCATAGCCCAGGGATTACTGCAGTGGTTAAGCTTGTCACAAGCCTACAGTGGTGATCTATGGTCTGGAAAGTGACAGCACGCTCTGGCAAAGATAACACATGGGTTCATGGAGAAAGCAGAGTACCTACCTATGAAATACTTGAGGTCACATGTCTACATATGGATTTGCCCCAAAACTACTTTACATGTGTAATGCACATACAGTTGTCATTGTGATATGTCATACACTATAAAAATCAAAACCCACTCCACATTGGCCAATGGTGTCACACAGCTGGAGCACAGACACACACACAGTTAGCAAGTGCGAGATTCAAACTCTTTTCTAACTACATTATGATACTACAGCAGTACGCATTTACACAACACGCTATACACATTAGTGGGATTTTATCTTTCCACTTGTATATTTGTAGGATGGTGACATCATCAGACTTGACAAAGATGAGTATACCACTTTTAAGGTGTTTGTGTAGTCTCCAAAAAGGTTGCTTCTCCCCAGGGGGACACACATACAGAGGTGGCAAGTGCAGGATTCAAACCCCTACCTAACTACATTATGATATGACAGCAGTATGCATTGACATGACACACTATACATATTACTGGGATTTTACCTTTCCACAGGTATATTTGTAGGATGGTGACATCATTGGACTTGACAAAGATGAGTATACCACTTTTAAGGTGTTTGAGTAGTCTCCAAAAAGGTTGCTCCCCCCAGGGTGACACACACACACAGTTAGCAAGTGCACGATTCAAACCCCTACCTAACTACATTATGATATTATAGCAGTACGCATTTACACAACGCACTATACACATTATTGGGATTTCACCTTTCCACGGGTATATTTGTAGGATGGTGACATCATTGGACTTGACAAAGATGAGTTTTCCACTTTTAAGGTGTTTGAGTAGTCTCCAAAAAGGTTGCTTCTTCCCAGGGAGACACACACAGTTGGCAAGTGTGGTGTTCTTAATCCAAACTAAGTACTTCTTTACAGTTCAGCAAGCAATATGGAGTTACAAGGTGCAATACAGACATTACTTGCTGACAGTTTGCACAAAGGTTTTTTTCACATTTGCTAACCTCAGCAGGCTTGCCATACTAGCTGTATTGTGAGTGTATTGTATGCATAGGCCATGACCATATCATATATGGGTTGATGCACCACATGCTGGCACACACAGGGTCAAACCTTGAGTAGCATCTTACCTTCACCTACATGATGCTGCAATATAACAGAAAGATGATAAACTTCAACAATTGGCTGAGCTTCTGGTGTCATTCAAAGGGGATCCAGTATCTGTCTACCTGTGATGACATGATAGACAAGCCTTGTTGCTTCACTACAGATGGTTTGCACCTGTCGCCCCTATGCTTTTGAATACTGGCCAAGGCTCGTGCTGTCCCTATATTACCTTTTTTAGGCAAGGCTCAAAGGTTCATAGGTTCATAGATAGGTACTAGTCTATCGGCCCTGGGACCTATGCAAGGCCAGCCAAAAAGATACCCTGGCTTTTGCCACCCAAGACATTTATTTTCATGTGCCACTGTCATGCAGAGACCCAGAAGTGATCCCCAGGGTGAATTTTCTATTTCCCATCCAATAATCAAGATTTTCCTTGAAGAGTGCTAATGAGGAGCTTTGTTTGATATAGATAGGTAGCTTATTCTGGAGTATGTGAAGTCTGTGGGACAGGAATCTATCCCTCCGGCACATCCTGTTTATTGCTTTGCTGAGGTTTAATTCACTGGAATGTGTGGCTCTAAGAGATTTGTTTTTCTTGAGGTGGAGCATGTCCATTAATTCCGGGTTGGACATGGCCTTATACGTCAGGCGTAGATCACATCTGAGCAGGCAGTAAGCAACCAAGTAGAGCTGGAATTTCTTTAGTCAAGTTGCCTAGGGCATCTCTTTGAGGCCCATGATCCTCTTGGTGAGGTACTTCTGTGGTCTTACCAGCTGATGCATGTGCCAATTAAGGTACATACCAAATGGGGCATTGTACTCTATTATGGGCCTAATGAGTAATGTGTAGAGGGGCACAATGACCTCTCTTGATCTAGAGGTGAACCCTTTTGTGATTAGGTGGGCTACATAGAAGGAATATCTAACCACTTTGGCAATGTGATTATCAAAGGAGAGGTTACTATCTACCTGGGTCCCCAGGTCCCTAATTACATTTTCTGTATCTAGTGGATTACCACCTATGTGGTAATTCGTGGGCACTTTGTTTTTTCCAAAGGGGATGACTATGCATTTTTTGGCATTCAGCTTGAGGCCATGGTTTTGACACCAGGTATCTGTCTCTGTAAGACCTTTCTGGAGGATGTCTGTGTCAGCCAGAGAGTCGATTATGGCCCCCAGTTTACAGTCACCTGGGAACTTGGTCAGACATAGTCCTCCCATGCTTGGCTGTACCTCAGAGATGTATATACTGAACAGGAGGGGTCCCAGGACCGAGACCTGTGGGATGCCACTTGTGACTGGTTTAGAGTCGGACATGGCACCTGCAACTCTGAACATGTGTGTTCTATCCGCCAGCCAGTTGACCACCCATCTCGTGACATAGGGGTTAATGTTCAAGCTGGTAAGCTTGTCTATGATGCCAGGGTGGGGAATGGTGTCAAAGGCCATAGTGAGGTCCAGGTAGGCTGTGTGGACTACCTTCCCTTCATCTATGGCCTTGATAACTGTTTCAAAGAAGTCAACTAGGTTTAGGAGGCAGGATCTGCCTTTAATAAAGCCAAATTAGGTAGGGTTTAGTATCTGGAGATTCCCAATGTCTCTGTTTATGAGTTCCATGATAATTCACTCCATAGCTTTGCAGACCAGGCTGGTCAGGCTTATAGGGTGATAGTTCGCAGGTTCTGTTGTGGCACCACCTTTGTGAGCGGGATGACTGTTGCTGCACACCATTCTTTGGGTACATAGCCTGTGGTAAGGTTGAGTCTGAACAGTGAATGTAGGTGAGGGTTTACTTCCTTTTGGAGCTTGTGTAAGATGCAGCCTGGGACACCATTCAGTCCCATTGATGTGTTCTTAGCTTTGGAGAGAGCTGTTTTTACCTGCATGTCCATGATGTCTGGGGCTCTGCATTCTTCTGGCTTGGACACGGGCCCTTTTGGGGGTGAGGGGGGTGAAGTTTGCACTGAACATGTCCACCAGGATGTTGGCAATGTCAGTTGGTTCAGTGTATTTTTTGCCATTTTGCAGTAGCTGAAAGCATATCTGAGAGTTGCCACCTAAATGTTTGATATAGCTAAAGAAGGCTTTGTGGTTATCTTTAGATTCCTTGGCAATTTTTCTTTAGAAACTGGACTTGGATTATTTTATGAGCAATCATAGTTTCTTGCTAATAATGATCAGTGATGCCTTTCCTTTTTGGAATTTTGCTCTATCATGTGTTAGTTTCCTCCTTCTGTTGTATAGCTTATTTATAGGCAAAGACCACCAAATTGGCTTCTTCTTTTTGGAGGAGTGAGTCTTGGTTTTAATTGGGATGGCTCGATCCATGCATCCCTGTAGATGCTCATAGGATGCTTGTAAAGGATTCTGAAGATTGGATAGCATTATCCTGTAGCAAGGGGGCTTTTAAACTTTCCATTTTGGTCTTGAGAAGTGTGAAGTTTGCTTTTGAAAAGTTTTTCACAGTGGTTTTGTTGACTGGGGGGGGGGGTCGGGATGTGGATGTCCAGTGTGATTACTTAATGATCTGATATTACCAGTGAGGGGTTTACCTCTGGTGTGGAGCACTGATCCCCCATGTTGGTGATGATTAGGTCCAGTATGTTGTCACCTCTAGTGGGTGTGGTGACCAGCTGTTCCAGGCCGTTTGAGTTTATAAACTCTAGGAAGCATTGGGCAAAGGACTTTGTACTTGAGTAATTCTTTCAGTCAATGTTTGGGTAGTTGAAATCTCCTCATATCATGGTGTTTGGTAGGACAGTTATATTTCCCAGTGTTCTCAAAAATACTGAGTGTGGGTCCTGAGACAAGGTATGTGATCTATAGCAGGCTACAATCTGATAAGCAGCTTTGCCCAATGTTAGTTGCACTTGCATGGTCTCCAAGGTCTCGTGCTGTGTCACTAACCTGGAGGTGTGGGTATCCTTTATGAAAATGGATACACTCCCTCCTTTAGTATTTCAGTCTGGGTTTTGGGGCCGACGCTCGGAGGGATTGGGATTTCTTTAAGTGGAGCATGTCCAACAGCTCTGTGTTTGACATAGCTTTGTATGTTAGACAGAGATCACCTCTGAGTAGATGATATGCGACAGGGTAAAGCTGGAGTGCTTTGTGATGGTCTGTGTAGGGCATGTATTTGAGGCCACTAATCCTCTTTGTGAGGTATTTCTGCAGGCTTTCCAGTTGTTGTAGATGTCTTGGGAGGTACATAGCAAAAGGGACATTGTACTCTATAATGGATCTAATGAGTGATGAGTAGAGGGGAACAATGACTTCTTTTACTCTGCATGAGACACCTTTTGTGATGAGGTGTGCCACGTAGAAGGATTTCCTGACTACTGTGGCAATGTGATTATCAAAGGAGAGTCTACTGTCCACCTGTGTCCCAAGGTACCTTATCACACTTTCAGTGTTAAGTATATTACCACCTATGTTGTAGTTCATGGGTACAGTGTTTTTACCAAAGGGGATGACAATGCACTTTTTGGTATTGAGCTTGAGGCCATGGCTTTGACACCAGGCATCTGTCTCAGTGAGGCCATTGTGTAGGATGTCCACATCATTAGTAGTCTCGATTATGGCTCCTAGTTTGCAGTCATCTGGGAACTTCATTAGCCAGAGACCTTCCCTGTTAACCTGTACTTCATCGAAGTAGATACCAAACAGGGCAGGACCCAGGACTGATACCTGTGGTACTCCACTTGTCACTGGTCTGAAGTCGGACTTGGAGTCTGCTACTTTCACAGTGTGGGTTGTGTCAGTCAGCCAGTTGGCAACCCATCTTGTGACATAGGGATTTTATACCTAGTTTAGTGGGTTTATCCATAATTCCAGACTGGGGGGTGGTGTCAAAAGCCATGGCAAGATCTAGATAGGCTGTGTGAACCACCTTAACCTTGTCTAAGGCTTTGGTGACTGCTTCAAAGAAGTCTATCAGGTTTAGGAGATATGATCTGCCTTTTACAAACCCAAAATGGTTGTGGTCCAGAGTTTGGAGATTACCAATGTCTTTGATGATACGTTCCATGGCCTTGCAGACCAGGCTTATCAGGCTAATGGGGGGCTAGTTCCCAGGGTCCTTGGTGGCTCCCCTCTTATGTAGTGGGATAACCATCATTGTGCACCATTCAGCAGGCACAAAGCCTGAGGTGAGGCTATGATTGAACATGGTATGTAGGTGTGGTGACAGTTCATTCTGTAGTTCGTGTAGAACGCAGCCTGGGATGTAATCTGGTCCCATGGATGCTGTGTTCCTGGCTTTGGAGAGTGGTTTTTACCTGTGCAGCCATGATGACAGCAACTTTGCACTCTTCTGGTATAGAGATGTGCTCTTTCATGGGTGAGAGGGGGGTAAAGTTAGCACTGATCCTATCTGCCAGGCTGTTGGCAATATCAGTTGGGTCTGTATATTTAATGCCGTTGTGCTGTAACTCATAGCAGATCTGAGTGTTGCCACTGAGATTCTTGACAATGCTATAGAATACTTTGTGGTTGTCTTTAGAATCAGTGTTGACTTTGTTTTCATAACTAACTTTGGAGGATTTTATCAGGGATCACAGCTTCTTCCTGAGGCTGACCAGGGAGCTCCTCCACTCATGGGATTTTACCATCTTTTGCAACAGTTTCTTCCTTCTGTTGTGCAGTTTGTTTATGGCAGGGGACCACCAGATTGGCTTCCTTTTCTTGGAGGATAGTGTATTGGTTCTGTTTGGGATAACACGATGCATACACTCATGTAAGTGCTTATAAAGTGCAATTGTGAAGGATTCAGTAGTCTTAACAGTATTGTCTATCTGCATGGGTGTCCTGAAGTTCAGCACTTCTGTCTTAAGAAGCATGAAGTTGGCTTTGAAGACATTTTTTTAACATAGTTTCCTTAATGGGGGGTGGGTCCAGAATGTGGATATGTAGGGTAATTAGCTTATGGTCAGATGGGACCAATGAGCCATTGACTTCAGGTGTGGAACACCGGTCACTCAGGCCAAACCAAACCCCATAACCAACACAAATAACCATAAAGTTAGCTAAATGCTACTCATTGCCAGAAGTCTCAGCCTCCAGATGCACACACTCGAGGCACATCTCAGTATGGAGAATATTGATATTTGTGCAGTAACAGAAACCTAGTTCAAGGCTCCAGTGAGCACACCAGCACTACCAGGATACTACTCATTCCATACCTTCCAGCATCAGGACCTGGATCATAGCACATAGGGTGGGGATGTATCCGTATTAATCAAGGATACCTACACCTCTCTCTACATGCTCTGTACAGGATATGTACCCATAGAATGTTTCACAGCAACATTCTTCACACTCCACAGGGGTGGGGCCACAAAAACCCCTTGGCATTCATGCTCTATGAGCCTGACGAGTCTGCTCTTTAAGGCAATGGAGCCAATCATAATGGAAGTCAACAATAAAGAGATTGTGAAACTTCACACAGTTGAGCACACCCAGCTTGGCTTCATCATATGCAGATCACACCGCCTGAACTGGGTGGATTTCTTTGAGACCGTTACCCAGGCTACAGATGATTGAAATGAGCTCAACACAGCTTACCTATACCTCATTACAGCCTTTAACACCATTCCCCAGTCAGGTATCATAGATGAACTCACCAACCTGGGCATGAATCCATACATCACAAGATGGATTACAAACTGGCTCACAGATAGATTCCACAAACTAAGAGTTGCTGGCTACATGTCAGACTCTACACCGGTAACAACTTGTGGCCCCCAGGGTTTAGTCCTGGGGTCCCTCCTGTTTGGTATAGACTTCTCAAATGTACATGCCAACACCGGAGGGTTGTGGTTGACTAAGTTTGCTGGGAACTGTAAAGTGTTTGCCATAATAGATTCCCCGGATGACATAAATATTCTCCAGATGTGACTCTATGGGACAGATGTGTGGTGTCAGAATCATGGCTTCAAGCTCAATGTGGAGGAATGCATAGTGATCCCCTTTGGTGAAAACAAAGTACACATAAACTACCACATAGGTGTTACCCCCTTAAAACTGACAAGGTAATAAGGGATCTGGGGACACAAGTAGATAGTCATCTTTCCTTTGACAACCATGTTGCCAAAGTGATTGGGAAATTCTATGTGGCCCACCTAATCAACAAATGGTTTGCATCAGGATCCAAAGAGGTAGTGGTGGCCCTCTACTCTTAAGTCATCAGACCCATCATTGAATACAATGCACCATTTTGGATGTACTCGACTACGCATATCCAGCAGCTGTAGAGACCACAGAGGTACCTCACCAAGAGGATTACTGGCCTCAAACAGTTGTGTTATGCAACACAACTGGTAAAACTAAATCTGTTCTTCGTTACGTACCTCCTACTCAGAGGCACACTCCACCAAACATACAGATCCATGTCCTACACATAACTGCTGAGCATGCTCCATCTACAGATAACAAAATTGAGTTGACCTACACACTCCAGGGATATGAACCTCATCACAACAATGAATACAACATGCTGGTGGGATAGAGTACCATCCCAGACACTTGCCTTACTGTGGAACAGAGTCCCAATGTACATCAGACAGAGCCCCTCGCTGACAGTCTTCAATAGGAACCTTGATGAGTGGATGGGAAACAGACAATTCATGCCAGGCATTACATCAGCAGCCCCACTAGAAAGGGGCTTAGGGTACTAACTATTAGAATGAGGGCTTGGGAGACTACCCAATGGGGTGGTGAAAGCTGTACAACTTGCCTAGGCTAACATATGCCTTATTGAAGATAGGTTCATAGGTATGTAGTAGACTATGTGACAGGTACATGTCTACAGATAGTAGATATGTACTTCATTGTACCGTCATGTTGTACAGCAGGCACATGGACCACATACACTGTAATGCTTACAGACACTGGTGGCTGTTAAGTACACTGGGTGAGATGTGCACCTCTTGCCTTTTGTGCCATTGGGATGTGTGCTGGGTGGGACAGTCCTGGATGGCTCCCTGTCATGGTCACCCTCTTACACACATCTCTGCCCATCCATCTTTGGCTTATTATACTGTGTTCCCCCTACATATATATATATATATATATATATATATATATATATATATATATATATATATATATATATATTTATATATATATATATATATATATATATATATATATATATATATAGAGGTACATATCTAGGTAATAGGCTATCTGCTTGAAGGCATATATTAGTATGGCCAGAGTGTGCAGCTATCACCACCCATGGAGTTAGTTCCCTAGGCCTCTGTGTAGTAGAGCTGATGAAGTGATCTATGGTGTGACAGTTCAGTTTCACATACACTCATCAAGGCTCCTCTGGAAGAGTGCCAGTGAGGGACTCAGCTTAATGTAGGTTGGGATGGAGCCTGTTCCAAAGAAAGGAAAGTCTATGAGTTATTAATGTATCCCTCCAACATGTTCTATTTATTGTTGTGATGATGATATCCCTAGAGCATGTAGTACAGTGAGCTTGGGGATACTTCAGATAGCACATGTACATCCATTCTGCATTGGACATAGACCTGTCTGTTGGGCAGAGATCACCTGAGCAGACGGTATGCAACAGAGTACAAATTGAGTTAAATTCAGTCTTGTTGCATGGGGCAACTGTTTGAGGCCAGTAATGCTCTTGTTGAGGTATGTCAGTGGACTTACCAGCTGCTGAAGGTGCCTAGTCAGATTCATTGCAAGTGTGTTGTGGTACTATATGATGGGTCTGATGACTGATGAGTAGAGGGAACCACCTTTGACCTACATGCAAAGACCTTGGCAGTTTGTAAGAAAATATAGCATAATTTTCTAACCACTTTGTGAATGTGTTTCTGGAAGTAGTGATGACTATCCACATGTGTCCATAGATCCCTTATTATTACCTCCATGTTTAGGGTGTTGGCACCTATGTGGTATTTGTATGACTGTAGCTCGAGCCCATAAGTTTGACACCACATCTGTCTGACTGAGACCCTTTTTAAGGATGTCTCTGTTGTCCCAAACTGATTATGACAACCTTTTTGCAGTCATCCACAAACCTTGCTAAGCATAGCCCTCATGTTTGACTGTATTTCTGAAAAGTATACACCAGACAGGAGGGGTCCCAGGACTGAGCCATGGGGGACAGCAGTTGTTACCAGCTTTAACAGGAGATGACAATTCTTACCTTGTGGGATCTATCTGTGCCCCAGTTGGCAATCCGTCAGATGACATAGGTGTTTATGCACATGTTGTTGATTTTGTTGATACATGTGTGTGGGATGTTGGAAAAGGGCTTTTCAAGGTCTAGGTAGGTCGTGTGCAGCTCATTTCATTGATGCATGTCCTGGGTGACTGCCTTGAAAACTGTCAGCAGGAATAGGAACCATGATCTGCCCCATGACCAAACCAAAATGGGTAGGGTTGGGTGTTTGTAGGCTCTCAATAGTTCTGTTTATAAGTTCCATAATGATGAACTCCATGGCCTTGCACATCAGGCTTATTAGGCTTATAAGACAATAGTACCCATGGTCTGTTGTGCACCAACACTCGTGGAGTGTGCCATACGTTGCTGTAACCCATTGAACAGTTTCATATCCTGTACAGACGGTGAGTCTCAACAGACTGTTCAGGTGCAGGGTCTGTTTGTTTTGGAATTCACATATGACACAGCCAGGGAAACCATGTTATCCCATACAGACCGTGTTTTTAGGTTTGGAAAGAGCTGTTTAACCATTGTATATGTGATTTCCGTGTTTTCACAATCTCCAGGTATGATAATAGGCCCTTTTGTCAGTGATAAGGGGGTAATTATGTATGAACCTGTCTGACAAGATGTTGGCAATGGCAGTCATGTACATGTATTCATTTACAGTTTGCACTGACTCAGAACATATATGAGTTTACATTGATATTTATGACATAGCAAAAGAAAGCTTCATGGTTCTCTATGGACTCTTTGACCATGGCTTGGATAATGTTAGGAATGCTCATTGTTTCTTGATGATACTGATCGGAGTATTATCGATCTTCTTTGGTTTTTCACTTTCTTTGAACAACTTAAGTACTTGAAGTACATAGTTTGATTATGACAGGTGTCCAATATATTATATGGGTCTGTTTTCATATCAGTGTGTGCACAAGGTAGGGTTGGTGAATAGTGACAAGTGTCTGGAGTAAGAACTGCAACTGCCAGATATGTGTGGCCCACTGCTGTACTCAGACATGGCCTAAGTATGTGATCATGCCCAGTATGACCTTTCAGTATGTTGATGACTGAAATTTGCTAAATTTGTTTAAATGTGTGAGCATGCCCAGTATGAGCAAATATACTATATGTGTGTGAAAATCAAGTTGGTTTTTACTTCAAGGCTCACCTTTGTGTTGTACATCGACAGGAAGCACAGTGTGCCTGCAAGGCTTCCATGAGTCATTCTACATATAGTGGGGACAGCTATTATTTGTACATTTCTACCTGGGGGAGCACACCTGATTATCACTGTGGGTATACATAGGATGAAGGGTTCACCTGATACTTATACACATTTGCTAGGCCTGCACTGCTATGTCAGGTACTCCATTTCAGTCTGTACTGTTGCCTATCGTACTGGCTTGAGACATACCACTACACTACAGACCTTAACTTCCAATTACATGCATGTTAGTTTGTGACTTCATAGCCTACCCAACCGACATCACACTGCCTGGCCTGCTGTTATCTGTCTACATAGGCCTGGGGGGAGGTTACTCATATGCCTCTTCAGAGGTCATGATACAGCATTTGTTTGTGTTTGCGTTTGTCTACATTTGTCCTGCTGGCTGTGACTGGTAGGTATGTGACCCCCCCCCCCAACTGGTATGTGTGAGTGAGTTAAGTTGTGTCTGTGCCAGTGAAATGCTGTCATGGCTTAGTGGTTCAGTACTGTGATTATAGTGCACAGTATCCTGAGTTCGAGCCCTGTCACTGCTTTTTATTTTCTTGTTGGGCAGACCAGACTGCTTAAGGAACAGTAAAGCAGGTGTGAGCATGTTTACCCGACTTTCCTCAACTTTGCCCGACCTTGCCCGACTTTGCCCGACTTTGCCCAATATTGCCCAACATTGCTCAATGTTGCCCGACGTTGTGCTGGTTAGTGCGGTGCACAGCTATGCACAATTGTATTTAAATATGCTCAATACTGGTAAAATGTGCATAGCAGTGCTTTATATTGCTTAAAATAGGGCACTCATGACTTAGGTGGTGCTGCAGGGCTGCCTATGTTGGATGCACATAGTATACTCCCTATACATGTTTGAAAACAGGTAGTGTCAAGTTAGGCATCCCTTTTCCTGTATGTGCAAGTCAGAGAGAGGTGTAATTTCCAGGGTTCCTACTGAGTCAGTGTATGTGCTATGCGTTGCCTCTTGGCCAAGGCCAGGGCATACTGGGCACATCTCCTTCTGCCTACTGGGGCAGGCTCAGGTTGTTCCTCCTCCGAGTCACGCTGTGCCTGTGCAGGCTTTGGCAACCCATGCTGTTCATGCTGCAGCTGTTTTCACAGGATCATATTGTGTAGCATGGCACATACCATGACAATTTAGGTACATGTAGTTGGTGAGTACTGCAAGGCTCCAGCAGATGTGTCCAGGCACCGGAACCGTGACTTGAGCATTCCAAACACATGCTCAATAATGTTTCTTGTTTGTGCGTGTGCCTCATTATGGAGTTCTTGTTCATGTGTGTGTGTGTGTGTGTGTGTGTGTGTGTGTGTGTGTGTGTGTATCTTCATATATGTTAAGAATTAACCTCACCGAACAAGCTGAACTAAAATGGATTTGTAGGCTAGCAGCGCATAGGGACAAAGGACTGAATGAGGTGCTTTCCATCAAGCCCCATTTGAAAGGTAGATCCCTTAGATGATATAAACACATAGAAACATATTAACTACAATTTCTATCGATAGGAGCCTAGGTATAGCTTCTCCAGTTTTTACAGATAGATTGTCCAGATTCATTTGTAGTTTATATCTGCATTAGTTGTGTATTGTAGTTATTATTGTCATCATGAACATTATATTTTTTAGTTTTAGTTTATTATCACAGTACAGTCTGTATTCTTTTAACAGGACAGTTTTTGTCTTTGTATTGAACTGTATTCTTAACATATATGAAGGTATGGTTAGATCTATTTATACATGGTTAGTTGGGTTCACATATTTTATATACACATATATACTTTTTATTCTGTATTATATTAGAGGTTATGATAGTTATTTAGGAGGTTCATGCGTATCTATGTTAAGAATTAGTTGTATTTGTTTTTTAGTTTTTAGTTAGTAGTGAAGTGGATCAGTTCTAAATTATTTGAGAACAATTGTGAAATATACTATTTTTATTGTTTTTTATTGTTTTTTATTGTTTTATAGTCTGTTGAGATGGAGGTTAGTTATGTTAAAAAGGATGTTAGCACTTTAAATCTAAATTTAACATCATTGTCCATTGGACGTGAGGAATGAATTGTTATTTTAAAATTGGCGCCTCAACAGCGCATCACTGTTTGTCTGATGAAGCGGCTTCCCAGTTGCCGTGAAAGCGCTTACTTTATTAAAAGCTTTGTTGCAGTATTGCATGTTTCTTTTTAGTTACTTGGAAGTGGCAGAATTTAGTGCTCTATACACTTGACTGTGTTTAGCCCTTGGATCTTTGAAGAAGTGGACATTGGAGCATTTTGTATTTACACACTTCTTATCATTTTTTTGCTGTTCGGCTAAGGGATTTCGTTGGGTGGCTTCATATATCTACTACGTCGATTTGTTGGGTGGTTTCTGTGATATATATATATATATATATATATATATATATATATATATATATATATATATATATATATACATACTGTATATGTATATGTAAAAATGAAGCATGAAATGACAGCTTATTAACATATCAGAGACAAGTGAGTTTTGGAAACAATTTATATTATTTATAAACAACATCTTTGCAGTATCACACAACTTCTGCCCATTTGCATAGAATTACTGCACTCTATAGATAGATGGATATAGATATATAGAAATATATAAAACTATACTGATAACAGGGAGGCCTTAACTTAGAAAATAACTTGGAAGTTTCTTTTAGCCTTTATTTCTCAAGTCAGTTTTTTTTCCAGGCTCAGGTCTGTGAGCTTCTCTCCCAGAGTCCAACATTTTCTGTCTGTCTGTCTCTCTCTCTCTCTCTCTCTCTCTCTCTCTCCAGATTTGTGCCTAATCCATGTCTGCCTATCTGCAGAGAAACCTTTACCTCTCTGTCTCTTACTCTCTCCTAACATCCTCTCGTAGGCTGTCTCCCAGCCTCTTTTAAAGGGAAGATGGTGTGGCTTCATCTTTTTCCACTCTGGAGGCCTTTGTATCCACTCCACAAGAATGAATGCCTGGGACCACTATGTCACAATATACATATCTTCATCTTGTTTCAGCAATGTAGCCAAATGAATATAACTCCTTTTGCTTCCTTAAAACATAGTTCCATTCACTTTCTCAGACCATATCCAACTAATCATCTCATCTGTCAATCCTTTGGTCATGGCACTTTCTTGAATTTTTAGCTAAAAGTGGAGCATTTAAAAATATTGCAGGGTATTCTCTAAGAGGGCAGAGATGAGAAGAGAAAGACTGTTCAAGAAAGTAAACTAACTGATGTGCATTGAAGACATATAGGGAGGCTGAGAAGGAATGATCAGTTTCAGTATTGAAGGGATAGGTTGTGGAGTTACATTATAGAACCTAGACCATAGCATACCATTATTCAAGCCTACAAATACATGCCTTAAAATTTATAAGATATACAAGGAATAGGATTTCTGTTCTCATGTACAATACGATAGCTATAGTAGTGGAGATTACAAAAATAGAGTAGCATACTAGAAGCACCAATGTCTCATATCATGTGTATGGAGCACGTGTTCTAACAAACACTACATCACTCATATTATAGACCTCATTGAAGGTGCCCCAGTCCATTCACTATCGGGTATGCTGAGAGTCAATCCGCAGTACTTTGATGGAGTCTATGTATCAGAAGAACTACAGTAAATGTAATAGTTGAGTATCTTATGTAAATGTTGAGTTCCAGTTTACTATGCTGAAAAAGAAGGTCTACCAGGAGAAACTTTTAGTTGAGAGGAACTACAGGATTTGAATGGCAAACCCATACTATCTAGAGCTGTAAGACCAAATACTGATATGCTGAATTGTGATTATTGAGGACAACTTCTGGAAGACTGTAATTAGATGAAGAGATGAAAGGTCTTTCCAAGAGTTGGAATTGACCACCATCATTAACCTGTTTCTTAAGCCCAATAAATATGCTAGTGAGCCTGATCTTTTAGTGCACATTGCCTACTGTGATTATAGACCTGATGTGCATAATGTTCTGGGTAGGAAGAATTAAGCCCTCATCTCCAGGTTTTGGTGCCACTGGATCAAAATGGCTTTTTCAGTGAAAGGAAAGACAAAGACAAGAGTGGATGGGAGTACAGTCATTATGGTAAACCTTAAAGAAGCAAAAAGAAGTTGCCTTTGATTAGGTCTTGAGTTATTACCTTTCCAGGATTCATGGAAGGTTAAGGTTCCAGGTAAACATAATAACCTGTCTCAAACGTAGTGGTTGATTGATTTTACTTTTCATTTTATCCAGATGCATATGTGTGAGCCTGATTTTCTTACACTAAGGATACAATAGAAGTTTTAGATATCAACACTTATATTTAATCTTAGAGTCAAACCACGTACATATTGACTCAGACACTATGCTCAATACCAACCCCTCTCAGGGATCACATTATCCATTACACTTGTGATATGGCCCTATGCACACATGATCTTAAATTACTGACAGTCAACATGAAGAAATATTTCAGAGATATCTGTTGATATTCTGATGGCCACAATCAATACTGCAATTTTATGAAGAGGCAGACTGTAAGTACAATTACGTTAAATATAAACAAAGTAAAATGCTGTGATATATTTATGAGAATTTCATTTATGCTGAGGTACAGACATAGAATATGCAAGTTGAAACAGTGTCGGAGGCATGCAGAAAACCATGTCAGATGGTAAGGGGTAAAGACCCTCCCACCACAAAAACTCTTTCATGATATTAAAGTAAGGTTCAGACATTATTGTAATCCCTTCACAATCACACTTTATGCTTCACATTTGGAGGACTTTCCAGTATGTGTCTCATTTTTCTGACAGGAAGAATAGACTTTTTTATGCATCACAGGTTTTCTCATATCATCATTTTTGTTTTATACCAATATATGATATGTGTAACTCCCTCATTTTTATTTCAGTTTCCTATTTTACCATGTTTGTGCTGTTTGTACACAGCATCAGCTTGTAAGGGGAAGATGTCATCTCCTTGGCATCTGAAGAAACTCTAGGTATGGACAAACTGATGCGAGTTATTATTTAATGTTATAAAAGGAAAACAGTGGAATTTACAAAAGATTAATCTTGTGGAGAAGTAGTATTTGAAAGGAACCCTGTTAATTAAATAAGAGAAGGAAACATTGTATGAGATGTCATCAAGCAGCTGAAAAATAAATCCAAACACAATAAAAATTACTAAAATTAAGAGTCTACGAGGCTGTGTTAGAGTGGACATAGGAAGCAGTGGCAGAAATGATATATTACACCATTATAAGGCTACTAAATGAAGTGCACTAAATAACTCAGAGCACCTTACTTGATACATACCATTTCATTGCTAGAAGAATTCAATGGAGGACAAGCAAGGCCATATTATGCCTGCAATAATTTGATTAAAAAGAATATTTACTGCTCCAAAATGAAGAAGAGCTTTGTAGGAGCGATCTTTATGATTGTGGAAGGTGATTAAAAAATAAGAGGAATGATGTAGCATTAAAGCACAGGCTGTTAGTGATCCAAAAGGAACATGTGTGGATATTAATGTAATGGAATTTAGAAGTAGGTTTGATAAGAAACGTATTATAGAGAAAGATAAATAAGTAGGAATCACATCTCAGACTAGTCATATGATCTATTTTATTTACATTGGGGAGGAGGGAATCAATGGTTATTATCTGAGGAAGTCATATTCCAAATGAAACATGGGGGAGAGGCAGAGGCAGGAGCAGGAATCAGAGATACTGACCATTTTAACAACAACAAATACTATGGCAGTAAATACTGCAACTGCATCAGGTAACATCACTGAAGTCAATATCTTGAGAATTTGTAATTGCTGTAATTTGAACATTGACAATGTTGTGTCTTTTGGCTTTTCCCGGTTAGGGGTCACCACAGCGGAACTCCGGTCCGCTAATGATTGGCAGTTGATTTTTATGTACCAGCTTGCCAGTCCTGACACACAACCTTCAACGAAGGTATGCCCATTCACGCATGTCTCCACGCAGAAGACGCTCTAGCTGAGAATCAAACAGGACAGCGTCTTACTGTGAGGCGACAACGCTACCGCAGCACCACCACCGCGGGTTCATTTGAACATTGACAATGATTTTTTAATTTATTTTTAAAAGGTTTTACCTGTGTTCTCTCATGTGGGCTGAATCTAGTGGACACATTAGTGCAGTTAAAATTTTACACCAGGAAGGTGAAGTTAAAATTGCTTTCTGGAGATGATAGCAACCAGCATGACATGCAAATTTTAAAGAGATCAAGCACATTTAATCCACCCCTTGCACCTCCATAGCTATATATGACAGAGTATGTAAAACTGACATCAAATTGAACAATAAGAAGCATTTTTAATGAGACAGATGAGGAAAGAAGACTGTTACATTCTATATCCAGAGAGCGATATATTTAGATCATGAAAACAGACCAGCGGAGGGAGGGGTGGTGTTGATGAACAATCACAGCTGCTCCACTAAACTGCTTGACTATATGTCTGATGGTACTTATTTTAGATCATCCTCTAGAAATGAAGTTATGTTTTTCATAAAAGCAACTCTTGGTTGAACAAAGTGGTGCATGAATTTGAATTGTCTCCAGATTTGGTCAAGTTTCTCAAAGCTGACCAGCCAGTCACAACAACTATTTTTGGAATCCCAAAAACATACAAGGACCAGAACAACCCACTGCTGTAGTCAGCAGTGGCTTCTGCAGGATTCAGAACTGAGTATTTTGCTCTGTTAGTTGACAGCAAATTAAAAAATAATGACAAACCGCACATGTTAAGGTATCCATGGTATTTTTTCAGAAACTGTCCAACTCTACATACTGTAAGAAATTTATGTTTGCAATCATAGATGTGAAGGACCTGTTTTTGTCTAATACCCCACATGATTGGAATGGATGGGTTTTACCAAGCTATCAGAAGTGGTGTGTCTCTTTCAACAGAGGACATTTTGATTATTCATGAGTGCATGGAACAGTGTTAAAAAAGTATGTGTACTTTGAAGGTGACTATATCTATCAAATATGAGGCATGGCCATGTGAGCCTCCTGTGCCCCTGTGTTTGCCAACATTGTAATGTGGTGCTGTGAAAAATATTTTGTATCTGACAGTGAATTTTAGCTCAGTATTCTTCTATATCTAAATTTTTGGATGATAAATTTATTCTGAAGTCAGATTCCTCTGTGAAGTATGAGTTTTCATATACATTAATAACAGTGTAGACTTTCTTAGTTAAACATGTGACAAGACTAACAACATTAGTTGTTTGAATGTCATGGTTTCAAAAAACACAGAATGAAATAAATCAGACTCAACCAATTTTTCCAATGGTTACCTGTAATCACCCTTTGTAGCAGAAAAAAAGTGTTTGGTAAAAGGGCAAATGGTGAGGCTATCCAGATTAGTATCTAATGATAGCCATTTCTTGTTAAAGCTGGTCAAACATACAATATTATTTTTGAAAAGAGCTTTTCCCACCAAATTATTGAATGACATAACTGTTGAACTGGTCTCAAGAGGAGCAACTAATTAAAAACAATTTTAGACTAGTCAGGATCTTCTACTTTTGGTGTATTAAACACTAGGGACAGCCACAATCCTCACATGTAATAATTTAATGTAAGTTTTTTTGCAAAAAATGGTATTTGGTCCCACTGGTCTACTCAAAAACTAGGTGAAGCCTTTAGTTTTATCTTTAAACATAGTACAAATGTTAAAGGGCTATTGGTCAATGGGACCAATGAAGTGCCAGGAAAAACTGACAAAAACAGAGTGAATGTATAAGTGTGGAGCCTGCTCGCAATGTAGGTTTATTTATGACAGTATAAGCATCACTATTCCCTCTTATTCAAAAACTTTATTTTGCATGGATAGATACAACTGTACATCAATAGGAGTAGTTTGTTTTGCATGTTGGCTTACATGCAGTGTTTACATAGGGAAGACTGAGCATGCATTATGGACTAGGATTTGTGAACACACCTACATAGGGGTTTAGCAAGCAAATTCCATTTTGTACTCAGAAGCTCTTAGTGCTAATCTCCTTGGATACCTATCACTTGAAAATGGTCACATCTCTCAAAATGCTGCTCCCAAGCACTTTAAAAATGTGACATTTTCAGCTGCTCCCCCTAAACGTACTAAAGATTCTGTTTTTTTTGTTTGTTTGGTTTTTAGATTAACAATATTGCACCTGTTGTTGGAGGCTTTCATTTAAACCATTGTAGACATAATAGGACCCAAAAAAGTCATACTGATTTGATGCTCAGAAAAAGTTATATGTACTTAGCAGAGTACAAAGAGTATGCCTGGCTACACCCTTGCACTTATGCAATAAAAAAGAGGAACAAAAAAAACCCATAAGAAAACATTCACTGGTGTGTACTAACTTTAAAAAGTTTTTTTTTATTTTTTATTTATTTTTTTTTGAAAAAGATGTAGATTTCTGAGAGAGGTGGAAGTTGGGAGAAAAGGGTGGAATACCATCAATTGCATTGTCAATTGTTATTAAATACCTCTCAACCCCCATGCTTAAAGAAATATATTTCTGTTAACAGTGTTTTATAATTAAAGGCACTTTTATTTTACTCACTGTGTGTGAGGTATTAAGTAGAATTTTCTACAATTGTTAAGCATCTGGTTGGGTTTGTTTGTTCTGATTTCCTGCTAGGAGTGTATCACATAACTTGTTTGCATTTAAAAGCATTTTCTAGAGTCTCCTTGACCCTTTATCTGTTTAAACATTTCTGCAGTTTTTTTCTACCTAAGTAGTGTTGGTAGTGTAGCATTGTCCATACTCAGGCTTGTTTTGGGCCTAGTTGTTTATTAGTAGAGGTTGTCTGTCTTAGCACATGTCCCAGGTCATTATAGCTTAGCCAAGGCCAGTATAGCATTTCAGTGAGAGTGAATTGTTTGTGGTCATTGGCTGACTGGGGTTGCCTGGACTACACCTTAGAATAAGCACCTCATTGGTCCTTTCAAGTTTTTATTAAAGTTGTTTCAGGTTTCAACTTTGTTACTTAAGAAGTTAACTTGTGACTGTTTCTGTCATTTCACACTGAGCTAATCGGAGGAAGTCAGAGGAAGGGCTCTGAGCTAACGAATCTGAGATATATAACATTAAGTATCCTGGTTTTTGCTTATTTCTGAGTTATTTATAGCACTTTTATTTTACTCACTGTGTGTGAGGTATTAAGTAGAATTTTCTACAATTGTTAAGCATCTGGTTGGATTTGTTTGTTCTGATTTCCTGCTAGGAGTCTATCATATAACTTGGTTGCATTTAAAAGCATTCTGTATAGTCTCCTTGATCCTTTATCTGTTGAAACATTTTTGCAGTTTTTTTCTACCTAAGTAGTGTTGGTAGTGTTGGTAGTGTAGCATTGTTCATACTCAGGTGTGTGTACTGGGTCTAGTTGTTTTTGTTAGTAGAGGCTGTGTGTCTGAACACATGTCCCAGGTCATCATAACTTAGCCAAAGCCTATTCCAGAGAGAAAATTTGAGAAGGCCAACCCAGTTAGCTTCTGCTCCTCCTTTCCCCTTTCCACTTTACAAAAAAAAAAAATTTCTAAGCTTGTTTCCTGTCTTTCCTATAAGTTGTCTAGTCCAGATACAGATTTGCTGTATCCAGGACTGTTTGTAAACTTCTGAGCCCCCAAGCCTTTCTGTGTTGGAGGAAAGCCTTCTAGCTTAATTTTGTTTCTTAGAACTACAGTTTTCTAGTTTGAGCACTCAAATATGTTTCTTTGAGCGCAGCACTTGTTCAGAACTCATTGTTAACACTAAATAAGCTACAAATTACTACACCACTCAACTTTTTTCATTTGTCTAGAGGAAAACAGTTTTTAGCACTTAATAAATAAGCACCTATCCAGGCATGTCTAAGGGTAAGCTCCCGGTGTTTTCTCCTGTCTACCTGATGAATCTGGGCATCTTGGGGCAATGCATGTACACAGACAACCCTCTCTTCCTACCACCCAACACTACAACATGTGAGAGATGCAGCTATATAACCAAACTGGAAGCAAAGCTCTCTTCACTCAAGACTGGACTAGACAGACAAGAGAAGAAGGTAAACACTTGCACCACACCACACTCATCACATAGTCCCTCAAAACCTATACCACCAAAACACACACATAGAAACACAAAATACAGACCTACATATGTGGAGGCTCTCAAAAAATCTACCCAAGCAGCAGGGACCTCCAAAGCAGAAATGCAAGCAACCTCCACCCCCCCAACACAACCCAAATGACACATAACCCACAAACTCAGTGTGCCACTCAACCACAGCCCATAAGGCTTAACAATGTACCTAACACTCTAGTCATAGGTGACTCCATAGTCAGGCACACTGATGTTCCACTCACCAGGCTAAACAAGGAAAAAGTAACTGTTAGCTGCCTGTCAGGAGCCAGGATCCACCACATAACACATGCACTCAGGTCACTCCACAACAAGTACAAATATGACTCTGTCATTGTCCATGTTGGTGTGAATGACCTGAGATGTACCTCCCTGGACTACATGAAAAGAGGCATGGAGGAGCTTTCTGATCTTGTAGCCCAGGCAGGTATGACCCTAGTCTTGAGTAGCATCCTGCCATCACCCAGAATGATACCACAGTACAAGGGCAAAATGATTGACTTCAACAATTGGCCAAGCTTCTGGTGTCATTCTAAGGGGATCCAGTATCTGTCTGCCTGGGATGACATGATCAACAAACCACGATGCTTTGCCAGAGATGGCCTGCACCTGTTGACCTTGGGATTCTGGATACTGGCTAAGGCTCTTGCCACCTCAATAGTGCCTTTTTAGGCAAGATTCAAATGACAAATTTACCACCATAACAGGTACAAGCAAGCAAAATCTGAGGGTAATGCTACTCAATGCTAGAAGTCTAAACCTCAAAATGCACTCACTCATGGCACTCCTTAAAATGAAGAACATCGACATCTGTGCAGTGACAGAGACCTGGTTCAATGCTCCAGAGAGTACCCCTGCATTACCAGGCTATAATTCATACCACACCTTTCGGCCACCTAACTTGGACCGAAGCACTAAAGGCAAAGGTGTGTCCATATTCATTAAGGATATCCACACCTCTAGGCTAGTTGCTCAGCATAATGCATCTGAGATTATCCAAGTGCAATTAACTCTGGGCAAGACCGCAATGCAAATTGTAGCTTGCTACAGATCCCCCATCATTCCCCAGGATTCCCACTCCTCATTTCTTGATACACTGGAAAATATTAGGATACAACCTAACACCCTAATAATGGGCGATTTCAACTACCCCACCATTAACTGGGAAAACTACTCATGCACCAACTCTTGTGCTCAACATTTTCTGAATTCATAAATTCCAATGCCTTGGATCAACTTATTCACACCCCCACCAGGGGCAGCAATATCCTAGACCTGGTGATTACCAACATGGGGAACCAGTGTTCCACACCAGAGGTCAATTCCTTGTTGGTCAGATCCGACCACAAGCAAATCACCCTAGACATCCACATCCCAGCCCCACCCTCCATTAGGGAAACCACTGTAAAAAATTTCTCCAAAGCCAACTTCATGCTTCTTAAGACAGAAGTGGCAAACTTCACGACACCCATGCTGACTGACAATAGAGATACAACTGCTGAATCCTATACAATTGCACTTTATAAGCACTTACATGAGTGCATGGATCATGCAATCCCTAACAGAACCAAGATGCTATCCTCCAAAAAAAGGAAGCCAATCTGGTGGTCCCCTGCTATAAACGAACTTTACAACAGAAGAAAGAAACTGTTGCAAAAAAGAGTAAAATCCCATGATTGGAGGAACTCCATGATCAGCCTCAGTAAGAAGCTGAGATCCAACATAAAATCCTCCAAAGCAAATTACGAAAACAAAATCACCACTGATTCTAAAGACAACCACAAAGCATTCTATAACTATGTCAAGAATCGCAATGGCAACACCTAGATCTGCTCTGAGTTACAGCACAATGGCCCTAAATATACAGAACTATCTGATATTGCCAACATCCTGGCAGATAGGTTCAGTGCTAACTTTACCCCTATATCATCCCCTAAAGGGCCCATTTCTGTACCAGAAGAATGCAAAGTACCAGTAATCATGGCTGCACAGGTAAAAAACACACTCTCCAAAGCCAAGAACACAGCATCCATGGGACCTGACAACATCCCAGGCTGCATTCTACATGAACTACAGAATGAAATGGACCCCCACCTAAGTACCATGTTTAATCATAGCCTCACCTCAGGCTTTGTACCCACTGAATGGCGCACAGCAACGGTTATCCCCACTCCACAAAGGGGGAGCCACCACAGACCCTGGGAACTTCTGCCCCATTAGCCTGATGAGGCTGGTCTGCAAGGCTATGGAGCGTATCATCATGGAACTTATAAACAATGACATTGGTAATCTCCAAACTCTGGACCCTACCCAGTTTTGGTTTGTAAAAGGCAGGTCATGTCTTCTAAACCTGATAGACTTCTTTGGAGCAGTCACCAAAGCTGTAGATGAGGGCAAGGTGGTGCACACAGCCTATCTAGATCTCACCAAGGCTTTCAATACCATCCCCCACTCTGGAATTATAGACAAACTCACTAAACTAGGTATAAATCCCTATGTCACAAGATGGGTTGCCAACTGGCTCACTGACCGAACCCACACTGTGAAAGTAGCAGACTCTAAATCCAACTTCAGACCAGTGACAAGTGGAGTACCACAGGGTTCAGTCCTAGGTCCTCTCCTATTTGGTATCTACTTCTCTGAAGTACAGGCTAACACAGAAAGTCTTTGGCTAACAAAGTTCGCAGATGACTGCAAACTAGGAGCCATAATCAAATCTCCTAATGATGTGGACATCCTACAAAAGGGCCTCACTGAGATAGATGCTTGGTGTCAAAGCCATGGCCTCAAGCACAATGCCAAAAAGTGCATTGTCACCCCTTTTGGTAAAAACTCTGTACCCATGAACTACCACATAGACGATAGTCTACTTAACACTGAAAGTGTGATAAGAGACCTTGGGACACAGGTGGACAGTAGCCAGGATCACCACAGTAGTCAGGAAATCCTCATCACAAAAGTTTTCTCATCCAGGAAAAAAGAGGTCATTGTTCCCCTCTATTCATCACTCATTAGACCCATTATAGAGTACAATGCCCCTTATGGTATGTACCTCGCAAGACATCTGCAACAGCTGGAAAGGCCACAGAAATACCTCACAAAGAGGATTATCGGCTTCAAACAGATGCCCTATGCAAACCGTCTCAAAAAACTCCAGCTTTACTCTGTCACATATCGCCTACTCAGAGGTGATCTCTGCCTAACATACAAAGCTATGTCAAACCCAGAGCTGTTGGACATGCTCCATGTAAAGAAATGCCAATCCCTCTGAGCTACACACTCTAGGGACCTAAACCTTGTCACCAAAATAAACAGAACATGCTGGAGGGATAGATTCCTGTCTCAGAGACTTCCCATACTCTGGAACAAGCTACCTATCTATATCAAACAAAGCTCTTCATTAGCACTCTTCAAGAAAAATCTTGATGATTGGATGGGAGATAGGAAATTCACCCTGGGGATCACTTCTGTGGCTCTGTTTGACAGGGGCACAGGAAAATAATTTTCTTGGGTGTCAAAAGCCAGGATACCATTTGGCTAGGCTTATATAGGCCCTAGGGCCAATAGCCTAGTACCTACCTATGAACCTATGAACTTGTAATTTATCATCTGCAATTGACTACTTGTGATTTTTTTTTTACTATGTTGTATTTTAATGCAATTTTTTTCTTTTTTTAATATATTTTTGTATGTTTTGCTTTTTAACCACTAAGTTCAGATATTTTAGATTTTTTGAGGTGACTGTCTCTTTAAGAATGGCTTGGAGAGGTTTTCATTTGTCTAGGGTTGCCACCTAGCCTTTTTTTTTTCTGAACTATCCAGAAATCAAAGTGATTCTCCAGTAGTCCAGAAAACACCTTACAAACTCCGGTATTCTGTTTCATAAAAGGAAATTGACTACTGGAGTTTGTTAAATTAGCTGATTTACTATGCCTTTTTTACAAAAAAGCATAGTAAATCGGCTGAAAGCAAGCGTCAGGAATGGAAAAAGAGGGTGTTCCCAGTCAGATTACGTCATATCAACATCACAAAATGGGCAGAATGTGGATTGGAGAAGGGTTGGGAATGGGCAAGGTTACGGATGATGCGAGGGGTGTGGCTTTAACAATGAAAGGTGGCAACCCTACATTTGTGATGTGATTTTATCATGAGATTACACTGGTTATTTAAATCAAAATGGAGTCATTGTATGTAATCATGAAGTTATTAACAGAGTAGAATGAAAGAGCTTAACTATAGTGATTAATTTAATTGCAATAAATTTCCAGTGGATACAAATTTTAATTGGTTCTTGAAAGGCACAACCTCAACATTTTTTGGATTTTTTGCTTGATTATGATGTGAAGCATATTTTTATTATCTTATTTATTTATCACTTGTTAAATGAAAAAGTGTGAAGGCCCATAAACTTTTTTCAGCCACAACCAAGGAAAACGTATACACAAACGTGTACATGTGGCTAATCAGCCATCATGCTACTGTCGAGTGGGAGTACTCAGCTAAACTCCATAAGAGATATGTAAACTCCACACTCACATTTATTTCATTAATTTATTTGTTTACTGGGAAAGTCCAGCTGGGCAAAGAAGCCCCATTTCTGTGGAGGCTCAGAGAGAACAGCTCCATTAGAGTAAAACATAATTTTTTTGCAGGATACATATACAGAAAGAGTAAAAAAATTCACATAGTGTAATAAAATTACATAATAAAGCAGCACATATAGATTGTATCACATAACAAGTCACATGAGGCTGTGTTATAGAGCTACTAATAGAAGTTACAAATGATTTAAGTTTTCAGAAGTCAGGTATGAATCCAAGACCTTGGAGCTTGTGAGGCACAGATATTGCCACTAAGCCATCATGTTGCTCTTATTTATGATCAGTGATTCAAGGGTTCATCTCTGGGTAGAGCAGATGGTATTAGGCACCTATGTATTCTAGATTATATGGGGACAATCTTTGATTGTAGAAAAGGCATAGAGATATGGTAATTGGGATGTTACAGATACAGCTGGAGTTATTTCTACCAATAATTTGTATATCCACACAGCTTGCACATATATCATTGTTAATGCAGTGAATGCAGAGGAAGGAAAACATGCATAGACATTTCACATTCATGGTCCCTTTATTTTAATTATTAAAGTATGCTGCTTCTATAACATACAAGATGTATTCAGATTTTTCAAAATATCTATGGTGCAGTGATGCTATTTTGTGTATAATTTAGTGCAATTTAATAGCACGGTATAAGATTGCTGAGATTAATATAAAGTAACCTGTGTCTTCTCTTATTTTTTTAGATTCTGTTTTTTGTCTCAAGTGCTCCAGTGATCACTGGCCCAATGTGAAGCAAGACAAGTGTATTATGAGACAGCTGGAGTACCTTTCTTATGAAGAGCCCCTTGGGAAAATTTTAGTCATAGTCCCTATATTCATGGCTCTGACTGCTACTGCCAAGTTTGTTATCTTTGCAAAGTCCCATAACACTCCTGTTGTCAAAGCAAACAACCGTGAACTCAGCTATGTTCTTCTCATAAGCCTTGTACTTTGCTTCCTTTGTTCACTCATCTTCATTGGACAACCCACTGACTTGACCTGCATGTTGCGCCAAGTGATTTTTAGTATTACTTTTACATTTTCTGTCTCTTGTGTTTTAGCCAAAACTGTTGTGGTTGTCATTGCCTTTAATGCTAGTAAACCAAACAACAATCTAAGAAAGTATGCTGGCCCCAAGTTACCAAAAGTTGTAATTACACTTTGTACACTTATCCAAGTTATAATATGTGCTAACTGGTTAATTTTGTGCCCTCCATTTCAGAATGAAAACACAACTTCTGTAACAGGGAAGATTGTTATAGAATGCAATGAAGGTTCGTCTACAGCATTTTGGTGCATGCTGTCTTATATAGGCCTGTTAGCTACTATAAGCCTTGCAGTAGCATTTCTGTCCAGGAACCTTCCAGATAGCTTTAATGAGGCTAAATACATCACATTCAGTATGCTGATTTTTGTCACTGTCTGGATGTCATTCATCCCAGCCTACCTGAGCACACGAGGAAAGTACATTGTGGCAGTGGAACTGTTTGCCATTGTATCATCAGGTGCTGGTCTGCTTTTTTCTATATTTACTACTAAATGTTACATTATTCTTTTCAGGCCTGAAATGAACACTAGAAATTACTTAATGGGCAAAGGTGCATTTAAGAATTTATAAAAGCATATAAAAAGTATATGATGGCTGTGGAAGTATTCACCATTGTGCCCTTTGATGTTGGTTTCTTGGTTTGTATATTCACCTCAAATGCTGCATTATTCTTAATAAACCTCATATGAAGTGCAGCGCTTTCTTAATGGGGAAAATCATCTAAGAACTGCATAGGTTACATTAAAGTATTGCTTATAAAGTCAAGCTTAGTTTTAAATGCTTTATTTGATTTAGTGGTCAGTTTAATAACAAGGAAGAGGTCATGTTTTGAATATCTATAGAACTGTCCACACCTGCATGGACTATTTGATTAGACATTTTCAAAATGTATGAGTTTCTGGTTATTTTAAGAAAGCTAATGCTATTTCTTACTTCGATACATCAGCAAAGTTTGATATTTAGAATAATAGGGGGAATCCAATAAAGCCTACACAGAGTGATTTTCCATGTAGGCATAGTAGCATGGAGCTTACATGGAAGTAAGCAGCTGTGCAATTCAGTAAACAGAGCAGAGGGTCATGCACGAGAGTGTGAACACAGAAGTGTCCATGGCATGTAAATCATCTCATAAGCAGGTGAATTGCATGCAAATGAGGGTGCTGGATCTAGCAACCAGACAGGCAGTTCTGCCGAACCCATGTTGGTGTCCGAAGTGTACACAGAAAATTTCCTTATACAAGAAAATAAAACTTGAACAGGGTCTGTAAAAGCCCATGTAGAAAGTCAGAAATCACATAGTAAGCACAGATATGTGCAAACCTATGCCCTGTGTGTCCAAAAAGTAATGCAAAATAATGTAATATAATTTTTTTTTAATAACCATATTACATTTGCGTGGCATGCAGCGGTGTGCAAACATGCAGTTATGCAAAATAAAAATATATATTAACAAGTTAGTATCCTGGTTGTGTGTACAGATCAGTATGCAAATGAGCTTGGGTTACTGAATAGCAAAAACAGGTTATCATGTCCACAGATAAAATCTGTATAGCCCCAGAACCATGTTGTTGCCACAGGAGAGCTAGCTGACATCAAAAGAGGATGTGTCACTATCTGTTTTAACTCATTGGAGCTCAGAGGTGCCTGTTTGTGTGGTATGCCTCTCAGCTAAACAGAGGTGTGTGTCCAGTGCTCCTAAACTTTGTTTAGCTTTGGGGAATGTGTTTTAGCTGGTTTGAGTGTGTTTGAGCATGTTTGCATGGCACTCCGCTGTGCTGAGCATGCCTGTCGATGGGGGTGTGTCCCTTGAGTGCTGAGCATTGTTTATATCTGCAACGTGGGTTTCCACACTGCACTGCACTGCTTAGCAGGGAAAGGTGTTTAAAAAAAAGATAGAAAATTATCTGTGAAAGTCAATCATGTATAAATCACTGATGACCCCTGTTCCACTTAACCACGGCCTGTAAAACCCCTCAAGGATGTACTTGGTGTGTAGAAAGCATCATAGTTAGCCAATGGCACAGGCTGCATCTGCAGCAGAGCACTATAAAGTATGCATACGTCCTACAATCTTATTTTTCTCCCATACTCTGCACCTGTGGAGTACAGACTTGGAAATTTTAACTGAGACAATACTAGTGGCTGCTGCAGCTCTGCTACATCTGCATGTGCTAGATGCTGAGGTCAGTGCTGCTGCTGCTGCTGACAATAGGCCTAGACTGAGAAAGAGAAGAGTGTTCAGGCCCAGGGCAACCTACCAGGAGCTACATGAGCTGGAAATTGTAGAGAGCTACAGGTCAGACAGGGACATATTACATGAACTTGCCTAGCTCTGCTGCCCTCAACTCAGACCCAGAGCCAACAGAGGGGAACCCATCCCAGTGGAAAAAATATGTGTAGCCGTTAGAATACTAGCTACAGGCAATTTCCATAGACCAGCTGGGGACATAATGGGGGTCTCACAGGCATCAGCAGGGTACTCCACCAGTTCCTGGATGCCATGCTACCAAATGCCAGTGAGCACATTTATTTACCCAGCACTCCTGAGGAGAGGGCCAGCAGTATGCATCTCTTCTACCATGTAGCCCACTACACACTTCCCTGAGGTACTGGGTGCCATAGACTGCACTCTTGTACACATCAATGAACCACCCTGTGATGAGGTGAAGTCTACATCAACCGCAAGGGTTATCAATCCATCAAATGGCAGGTCATGTGTAATGCCCAGGGCATTATCATGAATGTGTGTGCTGGCAGCCCTGGCAATTATCATGACTCCCATATCTGGCATGCATCACAGCTGCACTAGATGTTTGCTAGGAGGGACATCCCATATGGTCATCTACTGGGGGATGCTGGCTATGCAGTGGAAACATGGATGATGGCACCCATCAAAAATGCACACACACACACAAACATACAGAGGAAAGCCATAATGAGGCACATGCACAAACTAGGAACATCATAGAACATGTGTTTGGGCTGCTCAAATCACAGCTCCAGTGCCTCAATATATCTGGTGGAGCCCTGCAGTACTCTGCAGCCACATGTGCACAGATGTTCATGGTATGTGTTGTGCTACATAATATGATCTTGCAGAAATAGCTGTTTCAGGATCATCACAGGGAAGGGACGCACAGTCCCCCACCAGTGCCTAAGTCCCCACAGCCACACCAACAAGGGGACTCAGAGGAGGAACCCCCTGAGGCTGTCCCTGTAGGTAGACATAGGCATGCCCAGTATGCCCTGGCCTTGGCAACGAGGCAACGCATAGCACATGCATTGACAACCTAGGTTCCTAGGAACTGACACCTCACTCCGACTTGCACACATAGTAAAAAAGATGCCAGCCACACCACACAACCTGTACCTTACCATGTATTGGCTGTGTACTGCGTGCATCAGACAGAGTCAGCACTGACATACAGGTCTCTCAACTGCTGCATTCACAAGGTAAGTCACGCTCCTTTTCAACAAAGGGTACTACACTATGGTAGCATATGTATGGACTTGCTGCATGTATGCAACTGAATTGCATGGGCTGCTGGGCTACTTGCAGAGAAGTAACAGCTACATGGGATAACAGGTATTCTGTCCAATACTGAGTACCCCATAATATGCATTGGGCCCCATGGCTGAATAACCCACTGCAGTATGCAAGGGAAATGCCAAACAGTGGGGTCATATGTTAGATGCACGACTGTCAATGCCAGAGTCCCCAACCCCCAACACATCAATGTTCCCATACAACTGCAGTAACAGTATGTTTGCAAGGATATACCAGTAGATTACACAATCCCAGGCCTGTCACAAAGAACCCAGCAACACGTCTTATTTTTCACACAATGCAGGGGTCACAGCAGGGGTTAAAGTGTATGTCTGTCTGCTGTTGATAGTGTAAGGAATTAAACCTCATTTTCTGGTGGCTGGTGTGGCATGCTGTGCAAAATACATGAGCATTGCTGATGGTTCGAAGCTGGCTGCACATATACATTTTTGCATGTGAGGTACTCATGTGGTAGGAGTTCTATAGACTGTCAATATCCAACAGCCTGTTATTGCAAGAAAGCTGGACAAAGCCTGAGACAATGGGGGACAGAGGGCCAAAGATACAGACATTATACATGCTCTGGGTCACCTAGTAGATGGCTAGAACAACAGAAGGTTGCAACAGGTCAGATCAGCAGCAGCATGTGAAGTCCATCACTTAACTGTGTAAGTACTTATAACAATTCAGTGGGCTCCATGTAGTAGTATATTACCAGAAAAACACAACTGCATGAGGAACAGACACATGGGGTGGATAGCTGAACATCCTGCAAAAACATGTACAGTCAGAGGTATGTAGACTGTCACCATGTGTGTGGTGTTACATCATGTATGCCAGTCACATCATACCTACAACTGCTTAGAGAAGGAAATCTTGACAAAGCCATGAGCAGTAGAGGAACAAAGGTCCAAATATAAGAAGAAGGATTAACTACTGAGCAGACAAATATAGAAAGTTCAGAGAATAATGGTTGAGCGTTAGCAAGGGTTTCCTAACATATCTGGAGTCAGTAACTCAAATGTCTGCCAGGACTTCCTAAAGTCAATCTATAATGCGTTGCCAGTAATGTACCAGAATATTACAATGCTATGTACAACGTAACATACATATGATGCAAAACTCAGTACATTCTATTGCAATTTATTACGGTTGATAGGAATGGGATATATATTATGTTCAGCACACAGCCAGGGAATGCCTTGCACAAAATATCTTTGAGGTGCTGGAGTGTTAAAGCAGGTGCAGCAGCCAAATGGCTGCAGCACACAAAATCCCGGACCGGAGTACAGGTACGTCTGGCCTGGAGTCACCTTTTAAGTACTGACAGTCACACTGGGCATTCTCCTACACTTAGCTGACTGGAGCCCATGCCTGATGACTCCTCTGCCCAAAGAACTGCTATGTGGAAATATTTCTGTGCATACAGACAGCTATATATATATATATATATATATATATATATATATATATATATATATATATATATATATATCTGCCTCTCCCTATCCCCCTCACACATGATTACCCTATCTATCAGTATGTGGCAACATTTATATGTATATGAATAATATTTATATTGTATTATATATCTACATATATATATATATATATATATATACATATATATATATATATATATATAGAGAGAGAGAGCTACATACATGTGTAGAGTTATTTAGACCCTCCACATGTATGCATATAACACAGTCACATAGCACACACAGCTAGAGTAACATCCTTGCTACATATATATATATATATATATATATATATATATGTATATATATATATATATATATATATATATATATATATATATATATGTGTGTGTGTTTGTATATATATATATATATATATATATATATATATATATATATATATATATATATATATATATATATATATACATACACACATGTGTATATGTGTATTGAGATGTATGAATGTTGACACCTACACACACAACAGTGGTCTGATGGTAACAGACCAAGGCTGCATAATGACAGAATCTGCTCAACCACAGACCCTGTGCCTGTGAAATGTTACCCTGTAGACAGACAACAGTGAGTCGGTGGTATAATGTGCAATGGCTTCAACACAGGACTTGCACAGGCCATATTGTGACTGCCCGACTGGCCAATTGTCCACATAGCAAACTGCAACTGGCCAGGCATGGCAAAACTGGTACCTAGCAGGGGTATTAACAGGTACCCCACAGCTAGGACAATAGATACACTAACAGCATAAAGCAGGTTCACTCTGCAAGCCACACATGCTGGGTAATACAAGGTCACTTTGTGTAATCCACAAGTACTGTGGCTGCAGCCACATGTACAACAGATTAAACCAGTGACCCATGCAATAGTGTGTAATAGTAGGTAGGTAGGGGTTCTGATCTCACTTCAGCCACCTTGTGTATTTATAGATATTTCCCTTACAGCAATACAGACATGCCCATCTGACCTATGACTGAACAATGGTTAATCATTTTATGGACCTTTGACTAGTGTCCTCTTGAACGTTGTCCTCCCTGTCAATACCTGCTGATGTCATCCACGTTAACAGCACTGGATGACAATCTAATAATATATAAGCTCCATGGCACACATGATAAGTACTTTGCACTATAGTGTATATTGCTAGATAAGCAGTTATTCTAATCTCACAAAAGGCAGCTCTGTGTGTGTATAAATACACCCCTTGCAGCAGTGAGACCCTACCTATACGGGCTATTTCTGTGCAATGGTTATGCATTTAAGGCCTTGTGACTAAGTGCCAGCCACTCCATTGTCCTCCTTTACAAGGCCTGCTGATGTCATCCACCTTTACAGCACTGGCTGACAACCTAATGACAGGTAAGCTCCATGGTGTATGCAGTAAGTACTTTGTGCTATAGTGTATGCTACTAGACAGGTAGGGCTTCTAATCTCACAAAAGTCAACTCTGTGTGTGTGTGTGTGTGTGTGTGTGTGTGTGTGTGTGTGTGTGTGTGTGTGTGTGTGTGTGTACAAACATATTCCCATGCACCATGCACCAGTGGCCATACGGGTGTGCAATAGTCATGCATTTTGCCACCCTGTGACTAGCTGCTGGCCCTACATAGCCCATGTTTACCTAGGCATAAGTGCTATCCACCACCACCTACAGTTGTATGTACAGAACACCCAGGTGACATATATTAAGGGTAGTAGGCCTTGTCACTGGGTATGAATGCATTATTACCCTGACTGCTCCGATTGTCCCTGACACACTGTTCTACACATATGAACCTAGGTAAAGATCCATGGAATCACCAACACGGTGGAGGCTGTCACAGATGTCAGACTGTGCTGCATCTGTAATCCTGAGCACGCATCTGGTGTTGCATTAGGAATGTACCTGTGCCTCCATGATGGACCAAAACATGCGGTGGGTGACCTGTGATGTGACACCTGTGACAGGTGGTGGATGTGCAACAGTCCTCTTACAAGCACCCCTGTCAATTTGCCTCTGTGGGACATCACCAGCTCTCTGGCTATGGCCAGTATCTACACTCACTGATGCCATATTTGCCACACTGTCCTGTTCATTTTCACCACACTCTGACTGTCCTATATCTGTGGCCTCAGGAGACTGGGTATGTGTGGCCATGCTAATTGTGTGCAGGGACAATGGGGATATAAGTGGGATGTCAACCCATGGGACAGATTCAGCCCCCAACATCCCCACCTGTGCCTCTCACAGATTCACAGATTCACAGATTAGTACTAAGCTGACTGCCCTTGAGAGCCCTTTTAAGCCTAGCCAACTATCCCTTGTGAGACTCAAACCCTGCACCTTGTGTTTGTAAGGCAAACACCTTAACCATTAGGCCACCCTCCCAACCCTGGCCACCATCATCATCAGAGTTCAATGAGACACTGACATCAGTTTGTGAAGGGGACAGACTCCAACCCCCACATTCACTTTAGAGGAGGAAGACAAAATAAATACATTACTATCTGCACTATTATGTATGGTAATCCACACACATACACCTACAGGTGAGGAGCCACAACTGCATTACACATACCACATCTTATTTCAGATCCCATGCACAATACACAGACTACAACATACACAGACAAGACAAACCCATCATAACATGCACTGCAGCTATGTCCGGTTAATGTTGCCAGTACTATACACTTGTGAGGTAAGCAATATGTCAGTCTATCTGATAGACTTACACCTATAACAAGTGCACCCTTCTCAAGCATACTATGCCACTTATAGTATCACTGTTTCAGGTATGTACCATCTCCATATTGTGTTTGAACAGGCATCTGTAAGTTATTGCCTCCTTACAGCAGGCTGGATAGTCCTTCTCATAAATAAGTATAAATGTGTTACTGCTCCTGCAAATACACAACTGTGAATACCCATTCAATGCACTTCAGTTAACCCCTCTGAAATTGAGTGTAAAACTATCTTCCTCTGGCTAAGCATAACAGTTGTGCCTAGGGCAAAATGGCAACCCTTAACATTCTTAGGGTATATATGATCCATAAAAAAACAGTATCACACTTACCATGTACAGGAACTTGCACTCCGGCCACACCTGATGGACCTATAGAATGTGAGGGAGAGATATTGTCAACAATAGCAAATGCGGCATTGCTACAGGGTAATATGTGCATATATCAACATGTACAGTAGCAAATTTGATACTGCCAATGTTGCTGACTTTCTGCATATGTGTGTACAACTGTGTGTTAAAACCAACCCCCCCCCCAATGCAGATAAACCTGACACACGTGTACTGGTATGCAAAGGCTGACACAATAACTGATACAGTATTACAGTGATGAACACAGGACTTACCTAGATGCTCGTCTGATGTAGATGCTGGTGCACCCACCTCCAGCATGTGTGGGGTGATGGATGGTTGGGAGCTGGTGGTTCATCCCAAGTTTGCTGGGAATTCCTCTGTGGCTGACAGTAGTTCTGCTGCAGGCCCTCCACTAGTGGCAGCATGGTCCCTGGCCACAGAGGCTGCCCTTTGCCGTGCAGCATTGACCATATCTGATGCCCAGTGTCTCACCTGCTCATAGATCCTGTCCTGGAGCCCTATCTGGTTGACTGCTGTGATGAGGTCGGCCCACAGTGCTGCACATTGTTCATGATGCTGGTGACTCAAGGCCATTGTTCATGATGCTGGTAACTCAAGGACAATAGAATGTCATTATGAAGTCTGAGGCCATCCAGGATAACATTATTTTCAGAGGCTGAAAATGGTGGGCGCCTCCTTCGATACATCCTTCCTGAATGACAACAAGAGGGGAACACATCACAGAACCCAATACACGGACATCCCCTATGTACAAACCCTGCACAAAGAAAATGGCCTGACCTATCCACTGCTACCTCCCACGTCATACCCCACAGTCTATTCATACACTATGTGTGCTGCTATCACCAACATAGTAGCAACACTGGTTATGTTCCTGTGTGCCTTGAAAAAATGTACTGCATGTGACACCCATCAATGCCGTCTGCTGTGGTGTGTCCCCTATGTCATACAGCCACTGTCTGACAAATAGATGTGTGTTATTACAAGTATATGGGGACAGTCCAGCAACACCAGTGTGCCACAATGACACACAGCAATGCAAACCTGCTGTAGTATATCTTCCCTGTAGGCATCATACCTCTCCAGTACACAGATGTTTGTGGAATGTGTATGTGTGCCTGATAAAGGTGGACCTTTTGGCACAAACATGTGGATGTCTGACAAACGTTTGGCCAATAATTGATGGCTATTGTCAGAATATAGATAATATGGTGATCACATGCCAGCTACTCAGAAAACAGCTATGCTACAGTAGTATCTGTTAGTCTATTCATAGTGTTACTTTATATGGCCAATATGTACATCTATCACTAAGGTTGGGCCTGTGTCCCCACACTCATAATGTCTATGACCTGAATTCCTGCTGTAGAGGGTTGCCAGATATGTTTGTCATAGCTCTGAAACAATGAGATATGAATGTTGACAAAGCAGTGACCTAGCCAGAGTACATCAGGGACAGTCAGGGACACCTTTACAATGTCTGAACTATTCCTGTGTGACAGTCATAGACTGAGAGGAGTTGACTAACAGTACATCATGTGATATTACAGCTGTGTCCACCCTTATGTACTCTCAATATGTGTGACTCATAATCCACTAGCTTTCATACAGGAGCCGACCGTTGAAGGAGGGAGTGAAAGGGCCACAGTTGTGACTTGATTCACAGCAGGCACAGTGGAGAGGCATACCTGTAGCTGTTGGACAGCAGAGTATCACCAACATGTCATTCCCATAGATGTACTACAGGCCTACTGTTGTAATCCCTATTCCTCATACCTACAAACTCCAATCTACATCCCAGTATATGGGAACCTGATATACATACCTGATAGAGTGATGTAATCCTTTTGTGAACAAATCCTCAAGAAAACAAAGCTTGCTAAATCATAGTCTGTCTTGGTGAAGCAACATACAGCCCTGTTTCACATAGGCATTTGATTGTCTTTTGTAGGTAATGCTCATTAACAGGTAAATTCCTGTGAAGCAATCCATGGCTCAGCCCTGCTAATTGTTTCCAAAACAGCTGTGTTTCACTTTCATTAGCCAATGACATGGTACCACAGTGCAATATTTAAGGCCTTCGTATGACCTTTGCCCCTTTCTCAGTGTTTGAGATGGGCATTAGTGAGCTGTGGAACCTGCAGCTTTGCAGAGGGTAGGTACAAATACTGTCCACTGTTAATATTTCTGAGGTATGTCCACAGTTTTGCATGCTGTGTTTGGCCATTGTCCCATGACATTGTGATTATCTGGCAGTTCAGTATTAAACACTGTGGGTTGAGATCAGTAAGGGGGAAGAGACATGTGAGTGTCAGACATCATACCCATCAGAATATGCATGCTGATGCAGTGGGGGTTATTCTATCACCTCACTATGTTTGTAGTGGCAAACTGTGAATCATGTCACTGTCACCGGACCTTTGACCCTCCCTCCATTTATGTATGGGATTTTGTCTGGATCCCTTGTTCTAGGGGGTTGTGAGGTATGGTAGGACTGTAGCAGGTAGCTTACCATACAGCTGCATATGTTGCAGGCTGCAGCACACATAGGAGGGAGTGTGAACACTTTGGAAGACATGACACTGTATGCGTAACTGAGGCAGCAGTGTCAGCTCTGTTGTTACGGCAGATCCGAGGTGAGGGTACCATTTAAAGTCCACTCGAGGCATGTGCTTAAGGTACATCTGTTATGTAACAGTGCCAGTCACAGAGTAGTAGGTGACATATAGTTAGGTTATACAAATATGTGCAGTGTGTCCCTACCTAAAGACCTTTGACTTGCAAACATGGGTAGCAGATAATTCAGTAGCAGCAACCTGTGTGGCTTAAAATTTCATGACTCGGTCATTATTTGCTGTATTCACAAGAATGTAATTGAAAAACACCACACTGGATTTGAACCCAGGACTTTGGGTGGCAAAATGTACTGCATACAAGGCATTTAACAGACTGAGCTCCTGAGTCAGTGCTACAGTATGTGTATTTGCAAGATATATGTGCATGCATACAGTCTGTGACACATGTTTTCTGCTTCCATCAGTATGTGCATGGCTTTCAAAGGCAGGTGTCATGTAGCAGGGTCCCAGTTGTAAACATATGGGGTACTTTGCCACTGGTACCTTAGCAGGTGTGTAAAGATGTTGCTGATGAAAGGGGACGGATACCTGCTATCATACCTCTCAACCTGTTAGAGCAAGAATTGTGGGCAAAGCCATACATACAAGTGGACACAGGCCCAGAACTAAGGAAAATCTTGATATATTGCACTTGCAGATGTAGAATGTTGATAGAATAACAGTATTTGCATTACCATGTGTTTCTGAAGGGTGTAATGCATAACATTCAAATGTCTGTCATGATTTTCTAATCTCAGTCCTTGACAATTTGCCACTACTTTACCAGACACATATGTTTTTGTGAAAATTGGGCCAAAACTAGGGGGCAAAACTGTGGACATTCTGCAACAGTCTGTACAGTTGACAGCTATACCTGCTATCCCAGGCCTCATGTACATCCATTATTTATTGCCTGTGTACTGATGTAGTGCCTGCATGACAGTCCCAAATACACTGCCATGTGTCCCATTATATAAAATTGCAGTGAGTCAGTGGCAATCAGTATACAGTATGTTGCTGGAAACACCATCTGCAAGTCAGAGCTGAGTGGCTTAGTGGGTTAATGCACTATGCTGTAGTTGACAGAGACCTGGGTTCGAGCTGTAGCAGGGGTGGCTATTTTGCAGATGTGCCTAACACTGTGAGAAACAGATAAAAGTATCAAGGCACTTTTAAGCAGCTTTAAGTGGGTTTGCATGGTGTGCCACTTAGCTCCATGCAAACCTGCACTAAAAATAAAAAAGAAAAGAAAAAGGGGTGATAGGAAAGTGGTGAAATAGGGGCAAGCAGGGGGAGAAACATATGGAAAAGCAGGTAGGGTTGTGCAGGAAGGGGTGTAGGGAAGGACCATAGCTCTCCATTTCTTGTACAGCAACAGCTGTGCAGGTGTTACAGAATTTTGAATTTGGAGCCTTACACCCCAGAGAGAGGGGTGAGAATGACATAAATGTGTTAATTAATTAATGTAAGAATTAGATGTGTCTGGTGGACACGTGCAAAATGGAGAGCTATGTATGGGGCAATATTTTGTTTGTGGGACAGCTGCCCGTTTTTTTTTAAGGAGAGAGTGGAATGTTGGGGAAGGGATGCGGGTACATGTGGGGAGGTAAGATAAGTAGGAGAGGTTGCATTTGCAGACAGACAAGACAGACAAGACAGCATACATGGGTGGTGTATGACATATGGGGGGGGTTAAACACCTTGGATGGGGAGGGTGTTGTGGAATCAGAGGTGCATGTGACTCCAGACAGCAGCAATGTGACTGAGATCCCCACTCATGGGCAGTGAACACTGCTTCTTCACTGCCCCAAAGGTGGTTGTGCTGGAACCTGGGCACCAGGGCCCTCAGGCCCCACCATGTTGTCCAGTCTGCCCTCAATCCGGCGCAGGCATTGGTCATAACTCCTATGAATAATCCTGAGCTCCATGGTTGGTAGGTGCTCCTGACTCTCTACAGACCTCTGTCACCACTTCCAGGGGGTGGACGGGCCCCGTCCCTGAGGTGGTTCTACCTGAGGGTAGTGGGGGGCCAGTGGAGGGGGCATCACCAGCCTGGTGCCATGGCCTGCTGAGGTGGGGTAGGTGGATCACCAGGAACTGCTCAGCCTGTTGTGCTGTGGTGACACTAGTATAGCAATAAGTATAGGTTAGTTATGAACAAAGCATTTTGTTAGTAATAGCATGCTCGTACATTGGCAATAACCCAATCAATTTCAATGCATATTATAGGAAACACAACAATACATAATGTCACAGGCAGTATATGAACAGCATGCCAGTAACCATTATGTTATAATGCCAACAACACAGGTAATTCAGCAAGATATGTGAACATGCAACCATTGTAATACATAAAAATAATAAAATACATGCCAAAAATGTTTATTGCAGAACATATGTTAATAGTAAACCATAACCAATGAATAACAATAATAGATATATATGAAGATATGGGGTGGGGGGAGAGTGAAATACAGTCCATTAATACCATTGTGAGCTAAATAGTTGACAACAGTAGTACTATCTACTCTACAGGTCTGTCCTTCCCTTATGTGTATAGGTTTCCTATAGCTGCTGTAGTATGTACATGTCTCTCAAGCTATCCACATGGGACAGCACGGGACAGGCAGTAAGACCTACAGGTACACAACTACACATAACCCTTGCACATCAGGCAGACCTATATAACTATTAAGATGTTCTGTGGGCTGATGTTCTGTTAATTTGCTTTTGACAGCTATCATGTCGGTGATACATTGGTGACAGTGGGATTACACAACAGTAATTACATTCCGTGACAGCTTGACAATTGAGAGACATGTATGTGTATGGTACAGAGAGTAAAAAACTGTCATGCCTTGCTTGGCAGGCATGGGGATAGATAAGAATAGCAATGACTTCACAGGCATGTAGATCAGATGTCCTTATTGACTGCATCAACATTTGACAGTTACTCCAGGCATACAGCCATACTAACAATATTACACATTTTACTTTATTTCATTTTATTAACAGTTGTACTTATTTCCTGCAGTTTCTGCACTATTATCACATGTCTGTTAATGAATTTAACAGTCTGTGACATCTGTACACACAATTATATCCCCATAGTATGTGCTACCTCATCCATTTACCTGTTGCTCCTGTGGAGAGAAAATCTGTTATTATAGCATAACTGATTCAGTACTATTTATTATTATATCCTACTGGATTCAAACCCTGGAATGTGGGTGCCAAAATGTACTCCATGCAGAGCATTTAATAAATTGAGATACTGAGACACTGCTGATTTCTGACTGACTGGTATTTGCCTAGAGCTCACCTGGAAACAAACAAGACCTGGTAGTATTTATACATTTTTATAGTAGACTGCATTAACAGTTGGACACACACGCATGCAATTTCTGCATGAGAGAGATACTATGTTAACTACACATTACTACACTGAATGCAGGTGTACACATGATATTGTTTGTGGGTGGAAATATCTGTGAAGTGTACACACCATATCAGATTACTGGGTTGACTATCTCACCTGCATACATTTGTAGACAGTAAATATGCAATCTACAGCTATTACACTGTTATACTTGCCTGCAGCGCCATACTTCAGAGCCTGAATGCATATAGCTGAAATGCAATGGTTAAACAAGACAATCCTGATATACAGAATATACCATGGGTGTTCTTGCAATAGCTTCATGTGTTATTGCAGTACAGGTATTATACTTCATTTGTTGTAACACAGCTGTGACTTTACAGTTATTGCACAGCACTATATGATATATACCTTAAGACAGGGACTGGTCTTGTTTTGCACTGTTCTTCAAGAACAGTTGTCATATTTGATTTCATGCAGAACAGCCCTACTTACACATAGATTGCACAAAACAGCTTTATTACTGGTACCTTCATGCAGTTACTGCTATAGTTTCACATTTTTATTGCACAGCACTATTTCTACTGCAGGTGTTGCACTACATCTGTAATTCCACAGTTATTGCAATTGAAACTTTATTTCATTTATGTTATCAAGGTTAATGTTTTACTGTTCTCTGCTAATTGCAGTACATTTGACAGCGGGCTGTTGTTGCAGTCCAGGTGTATGACCACATTCATTGCAATACAATCAAAACTGTATATACCTACTGGCAGTTAATGCTTTATTCTTTCCTGTTTATATGACTATAGATTGCAAGTTACATCCCTACTTACCACACTCATGGTGCAGCCTGGCCAGGTGCCCCCCATATGCCCCCACATTGCAAGCTCTTTCCTCTGCAGCTATAGGGAGAGTAGCAGAACATTATGCATACCTGTCTATCCAACATTCAGATTAGGTATTGGTAAAACAATGCTAACAGTACTTACAGACATGTGGGGCATTCCAGGCCTGAGCTTCCCAGACCCAGGTGTCCAGAACATCCCCCTTCTGACACTTCAGGTCATCATAATGGTGACGTACCTGCTCACTTGTGAGGGGGGTATCTGTAGCACTGGTGAGATCGTGTGCCTGCTGGTTCCAGGCCTCCACCTTACACTGTGAGTCCTGGAACTGCCCCTGCAGGAGCTGGTCATAATGGTCTTTTACTAGGACTCCAACCATGACCCTGGACTCCAGAATGCCCCACTGCTACACCAAGAAGCATGCACACTCACCAACACCTGCCATAGTTCCTGCACAGTTCAAACTCCAACCATTTATGCTGTATTCCCACCTGTTGAGCTTAAGTAGCCTTTTTCTCACCCTTTAATACCATTGGGCAATTTTTGAAAATGTGGCATGTCACTTAGAACCTACACAAACCAGCTGAGCTCAGCTCAGCAGTGCTTGGCATAACTCACTCAGTTTGCAAGTCCTTTCTACAGAGTGTATACCCTTTCAGCATCTCAGTCCTTAGGGCAATCAAACAGCATCTCTCTTGTGAAGTTTGATAGCTGATTTCTTAAGAGCAAGCATCAGTGTTAGAACACATAACAAAACAAGCTGTATCTTATAGCTGTAGAAGTCTTTAGAACCATTGTTTTCATGGCCTAACAAAATCTGATATATCAAAAACAAGTAACCAGAATAAAAATGCACTATGTCAGACAAAAAACAATAATGCAAAGAGTTACAAACCGCTCAGCAATTTATTAAAACAAACTGATGCACAAAACAAGAACTGAATGCTTTCATCCTTGCAGAGGACTTTTTCAATGTTAAAAACTTCCAGGCTACTTTTGACCTTTAAAAACTCTCTTTGACCAATTCTCTTGCAAGAATCAACCTCTGCACTTCTTACCCAAATAAGTAATAGAAAAAAAAAATTCACACTCTTAAAGAGGACCAGTCCATTATAAGTGCACAAAGAAAATGATAAAATAAAATAAACTACATCATATGTGTCATGTAAGAATCATCATACAAACATAAGATAATTTATCACAGATACACAGAATTAAACATTCAAATTTGAATTACAATATACCAGCTCTATGCTTCAATTTTATGACAAAATGTGATTGCTAATACCAGGAGATTGAGTGGCATTCAATTTAATTTGCCACATCATTTCCTTGTGTTCATGATCTATTTCACTGTCACCCTCCCTTTTATTGTATGTCACCTTGTCAAAAATGAAAAATTTTAACCTCTTGAACTGAGGACATAATGCCTATACAAGGCATTAGTGGACTTTTCTTTTTTATCTGGTGTACATGTTCCTTAATTCTGTGTCACAGCCATCTAGCAGTTTTACCCACATAAAATGCTGGGCACAATAAGCATGTTGCCATGTATACTACTCCAGAGGTGTCACAGTTACAATGACTGGGACACCCTAGAGCTTTTTCAAAATTCCCAACTGTCACATATACACCATTGTTAATAAACTTACAATATTTACAACATCCGCATTTGTTCTTTGAGCCAGTTGTGTTCCTCATTCCATTAGAAACATTACCTTTCTTTAACAAGTTTTTAATGCTCCTTCCTTTATTGAATACAGCTGTCAAAGAGTCTCTCAACAAAACATCCAATTCCCGTGGAAAGATTAGAGTCCAGTTCTTTTTAACAATATTCACATATTTAAATGAATCCACTGCATAAGGTAACACAAAAACTGGCTCATTTGTTGATATTTTGTATCAACTGCATGCTACTTATTTCAGTACTGTTCTGTTACACCTAAGTAAAGGTGCAAACCTATCCTCTCTGTGTTCCAAACCTTGTAAGTTAACTCTCTCAAGAGGTTGTACAAGATAACCTCTACTTACAAACATTTGTGACACTTTCTCTAACTCATTAATAAACAATGCATCTTCATTTATTGCCCTTGATAGCCTCACCATCTCTCCATTAACTTTGGCAGCTTTATGATGGTGAGGGTGACAGCTGCCAAAGTAAAGATAAGAAATTGAAAAATGTTTGTTTTTGAAATATGTTAGAAATAAAATTCTTGGCCTCTAAATCTTTGCTATGTGTAATGTTCACCAAATCATTGGTAGCCAGCTTGATATGTGAATATCAAGTGCCCAGTAATGGTTTTAAGATATGATATAAAAGTTTTTAGTTTAGTCTCTTTACCTTTCCAGAGTATTAATATCTCATCATTGAATCTAAAATATGTTAATACTTTGGTATGCCAAGGAAGTAAGCAGATGTGTGATCCAGTAAAGTGAGCTGAGGGCGTGCATGAGTGTGCAAACACGGAAGTGTCCGTGGCATGCATGCAAATCACCTCATAAGCAGGTGAAATGTATGTAAATAAGGCAAGTAGAGTGATCCAGCAAGCAGACAGGCAGTTGTGCAGACCCTGTGTTGGTGCCCATAATTTACAGGGAAAAATTCCATGTACAGGAAGTAAAAATGACACCAGGGGCTGTAAAAGTAGAGTTACAGTGGCAGAAATAGTAGAGAACAAACATATGTGCAAAAGTAACCACTGTGTGTTCAAAATCATATGGAAAATAATATAAAATATTTTTTTTTTAATATCTTGGGTATGTTTGTGTGGCACACCGCAATACGCAAACATGCCATTATGGAAAAATAAATAAAAAAAATTGTAAAAAAACAGCATTTGAGAGTATCAATTCAGTTATATAAATGAAGTAGAGGTAAGGCTCCAGGTCTCTTCCAAATTTTTTTTATTGACAAGTTGCACTAAAAAAATAAAAATTTTTTGGAAGAGACCTGGAGACTTACCTCTACTTCATTTATATAACCAAATTGATTCATCGTCTTTTTCTGAGATACCTGGTTGCTGCTGTGGTTATTTTTAGTGAGCATTTGAGAGTATGTCACAGTAATGCATTGGAGGACCCTGTGTGGAGTATGTACAATGTAGGACTGCTGTGGTTGCTAACAAAGCAGGACCTCAATCCATGTAGTTACCCTGTATTGTACATGGATCTGTATGCAAATGAGCTGGGGTTACTGAATACCACAAATTGGCATCTGTTTCTGCAGATCCCATCTGTGTAGGCACAGAACCATGTTGGTGTCCACAGAAGAGGTAGATAACATCAAAAGAGGGTGTGTCCACAAACTTTTAAGCTCATTGGAGCTCAGTGGTGCCTGTTTGCTCGGAATGCCACTCTGCTCAGCACGGGTGTGTGTCCAGTGACTGCTAAACTTTGTTTACCTGAGGGGAGCATATTTCAGTGGGTTTGAGTATATTTGAGAGTGTCTGCATGGTGCTTAGTTGTGCTGAGCGTGACCTGCCATGGGAGTGTGTCTACTGACTGCTGAGCTTTGTTTATCTTTGCAGCACGGGTTTCCATGGTATGCCACAGTGCTCAGCAATGAAGGCTGTAAAAAAATTGTCTGAGAATGCCAAAGAGATATTAATGATTGGTGAGCACTGTTGCACTTAAACTAGAGTGATTAAACTCCTTAATGATGTACTTGGCAGGTGAAATGCATCATACCTAGCCAATCACACAGAGTACACCTATAGCAGAGCACTATAAAGTATATATACACCCTACAAACTGATTTTCCCCCATACTCTGCACCATTGGAGCACGGACATGGGAATTTTAACCTAGGAAATGCTAGAGGCTGCTGCAGATCCTGAGGTTAATGCAGCTACTGCTGATGCTGGCCACAGGCCTAGACTGAGAAGGAGAAGAGTGTTCAGGCCCAAGGTAACCTACCAGGAGCTATATGAGCTGGAGATTGTACAGCACTACAGGGTGGACAGGGACATACTATAACAATTCAGTGAGCTCTGTCAACCTCAACTCAGACCCAGAGCCAACAGAGGGGAACCCATCCCAGTGGAAACAAAGGTATGTGTAGCTCTTAGGATACAAGCTAGCGGTACTTTCCAAAAAAAAATTGGGACATGATGGGGGTCTCACAGGCATCTGTTTCCACAGCACTCCACCAATTTCTGGATGCCATGCTACAACATGCAAATGAGCACCTTTATATTCCCCACACCCCTGAGGAGAGGACAAGCAGTATGTGACTCTTCTACTGTGCAGCACACTACCTTGAGGTACTGGGTGCCATAGATTGCACTCATGTACACATCAAGGCACCACCTGGTGAAGAGGGTAGAATCTATGTCAACCGCAAGGGGTATCACTCCAACTGCCAGGCCATGTGCAATGCCTAGGGCATTATCATGAATGTGCATGCTATCAGCCCTGGCACTTATCATGACTGCCATATCTGGCATGCATCAAAGCTGCTCCCCAGATGTTTGCTGGGGGGGTATCCCACATGGTCATTTACTTGGGGATGCTGGCTATGGACTTGAACCGTGGATGATGACACCCATCAGAAATGCACACCCACCAACCGAAGAATGCCACAATGAGGCACATGCGCAAACCAGGAACATCATAGAGCATGTTTTTGAACTGTTGAAGTCACGGGTCTGGTGTCTCAATATATCTGGTGGAGCTTTACAGCACTCCTCAGCCACATGTGCAAAGATGTTCACAGTATGTGCCATTCTACACAGTATGATCCTGTGGAAAAAGCTGCAGCTGGATCAGCAAAGGGAAGGGATACACAGCCCCCCCCATTGGTGCCTAGGTCACCACAGATGCACCAACAAGGGGACTCAGAGGAAGAACCCTTTGAGGCTGCCCCTGTAAGCAGACATAGGCCTGCCCAATATGCTCTGGTCTTGGCCAAGTGACAATGCATAGCATATGCACTGACAACCTAGGGCCCTAGGGACTGATACCATACTCTGACTCGCACACATATCAGGAACAATTATGCCAGCCAGGCCACACAACCTATACCTCACCATGTATTGGGTGAAGACTGCCTGCATTAGACAGAGTCAGCCCCGAACAACATGTCTGTTCACTGCTGCATTCACAAACTAAGTCACTCTCCTGTACACCACTTGTAATGGGCACTACACTATGGTAGCATATGTATGGACCTGCTGCATGTATGCAAGTGTATATAGTGGGCTATGTATAGTGTGCTACTGGGCTACTTGTACAGATCTAACACACACATGGGACAAAAGGTACTCCATTCACTAGTATGTGCCCCATAAGAGCCAGTAGGCCACATGGCTTGAAACTCCATGACAGTAGTCCAGGGAGATGCCAAACAGTGTGGTCACAGGACAGTCGCACAACTGTCTATGCCAGCAGAGCATAGGCTGGTTGTCCCCACCCCAAACACTAGTTTTGCCATACAACTGCTGTAACTGTAAGTCTGCAATGATATGCCAGCAGACCAGAAAATTCCCCTATCTTGTTGATAGTTTGAGGGAGGAAACCTCTCTGTCTGGCAGCTGGTGTAGCTCAGTGGGCCAGGGACAGTAGTATGTGTGATGGTGTTGATGGTTCAAATCTGGCAGTGTACACATATGGTGTTAGTCCCACAGACTGTCAGAACCCTTCAATCTGTTACTGCAAGACAGTTGGATAAAGCCAGAGCGAATGGGGGCACAAAGGGCCATACCTACAGACAGACATTATACATGCCCTGAATAACCTAGCAGGTGGCTAGTTTAACAGCAGGCTGTAACAGGTCAGATTAGTTGCAGGATGTAAAGGCCATCAGTTAAATGTGTCAGTAGGTACAACATGTCAGTGACCAATGTACAGTATAGTGCTGGAAAACCACAAATGCATGAGGAACACAGAAGAGATATGGGGCAACATGCTGGACATTCTGCAAAAACATGTACAGGGAGAGGTATGCAGACTGTCAACCTGGGTGTGGTGTTTCACCATGTACCCCAGTCACATCATACCTCTCAACCTCTGACAGCAGAAAATCTGTTGAAATAAAGTGAATAAAATTGGGACCAAGGCCCACAACATAGAACAGGTTTTAAATAATTGATCCTACAAGCATAGAATGTGGATAGAAGAACAGGTCCTGCATTTTAATTGACTCTCCTGTTGTGCATGGAGTCTGAAATTCAAATATCTGTCAGCATTAATTTACTTCAATCTTGACTGATTTGCCATTAATTTGCCAGAAAACAACAATGGTTATCTGAAATGTGGCAAAAATATGTGGCAAGAGTCTCGACAGTCTGTGAAGCTCTTTACAGTTCTAAAGGTTGAGTCACATATTTAGGTCAGTAAACAGTCGGGAATGCCTTGGACAATATCAGGCAACTACTGTAGTACTGTGATAACAGGTACAGTAGCCAATGGCCTGCAGCACACAATAATCCTGGACTGCAGTGCAGGTAGCTCTATCCTGGAGTAACTATGTAAGTACTGACAATCACACTGGGCATGCTCCTGCATGCTCTACCGCACAAAGACCGCCTATGTGGAAATATGTCTGTACAGACATACAGCTACATATGCATATATGTCTCTCCCTATCCCCCGCACGCTTGATTAGTGTCCCCCTCAGTATGTCGTACACACATATGAATATATATGTATATATATATATATATATATATATATATATATATATATATATATATATATATATATATATATATATATATATATATATATATATATATATATATATATATATATATATAATAACAAGATGTATATATAGCTATATAAAGTACAATGATACATAGACTCCCCACATTCTTCTACAGAACGCATTTACATTACTGACACACACAACTACATTTGTGGAGACAACCCTGTTATACACATTGATAGGTATGGGCGGGAATATATGAATGTTCCCACATACCCCTGAATGCTGGGGTTATCTTCACATACACATCACAACAGCTGTCCAATGGCACCAAACAAAGGTTGCAACAGTACATAATCCACTCACCCACAGACCCCTGAACCTGTGGGCTGTCACCCTGCAGACAGACATAGGGTCGCAGGTAATGTAATGTACAATAGGTGCAATGCAGTCCTTGGACAGGTCATATTGTCCCTGGCCACATGTCTGTCTATCAAACTGCAGACAGCCACATATGGCCAGACTAGTAAACGTGCACATATACCAGAGATGTTACCAGGTATTCCACCCCTAGGACACTAGATACAATAACAGTACCAAGCAGTATCATTCTACAGGCCACACATGCTGTCTAACACAAGGCCACTTTGCTTACTCCACAAGTACTGTGCCTGCATCAGCATATACAAGGGAGATAATCTGTGTCACATGTGATAGTCACTGTGAGCTGTAGTGTGTAATACTAATTAGGTAGGAGTTTTAATCACACATCTTCCAACTCTGTGTGTATATCAATATATCTCATCACAGCATTATGGACATGCTCATATGGGCTATCTCTGTGAAATTGTATGCATTTTATGGCCCTGTGACTGGCTGCTGGCTTCCAAATTCCCTCTTCTACAAGACCTGTGAATGTCATCCACCTTAAGAGCACTGGCTAACTACCAAACAACAGATAAACTCTGTGGTGCTTGCAATAAGTACTGCAAACTATAATGTGTAATACTAGATAGGTAGGTGTTTTAATTTCACATCATCCAGTTCTGTGTGTATGAATATATCTCCATGCAGCACTTCAGACAAGGTCCTTTGGGCTATCTCTGTGTAATGGTTATGCATTTTGTGCCTACTGACTAGTTGCTGGCCTCAACATTGTCCTAGGTTACAAGGCCTGTAGATGTCATCCACCTTATCAGCACTGGCTGACAGTGTGTTACCAGATAAACAGCATGGTGCTTGATAAGTACTGTAAGCTATAGTGTATAATACTAGAGAGGTAAGGGGTTTAATCTTACAGCATATGACTTGTGTGCGCATGCGCACGTGTGTGTGTGTGTGTGTGTGTGTGTGTGTGTGTGTGTGTGTGTGTGTGTGTGTGTGTGTGTGTGCGTGTGTGCGTGTGTGCGTGTGTGTGTGTGTGTGTGTGTGTCATGCCCATGTGAGGTACCCCTGTGCATTAGTTATGCATTTTATGGCCCTGTTTCTAGCTGCTGACTCTAAATTGCCCTCCTGTACATTAGCATAATTGATGTCCACCACCATCTACAGTAATACATGCAGACTACCTAGGTGACATGTATCAAGGGTAGTAGAGTGTATCACAGGGTATGAAAGCGTGATGACGCTGACTGTCCCCATCGTCTTTGACACAATGTTCTACAAATATCCACCTAGAGAATCATGCACATATACTTGTATTCCTTACTGACATCATATCTCTGCTGTGCTGCCTTGCCATTCTGTGCTGCTGTATTGACGTCATCTGTCCATAGTTGCACTGCTCATACTCCTGGGATAAAAACATGCACAACCCCATGACACACCTGTCATTCTGTAACACTGCCACCAGTGTACTATCAGGCAACAATGATAGGCAACATGTGTTGTGTAGTCCTGACACATGTCAGCATACAGTACCTTTCAAGGCCCACAACAACTGCCATGGCATAAGACTACTGCACTACAGAAACACATGTAAAGGTATATAGTCAGCCTGTGCATCAGACACATATATGCAGGTCCTCACATCAATGGCATGGATGGCAGAGATATGGCACAGGTATCATCACATGCACAAGGTGTGGTGTGGGGTTGCCAGAGGACTAGGCTGTGCCATACAGTTGACAGCATGTGTGTAAGTCAGAAAGGGATGCTGCTGACATGGGCCATGGAGACATGTGTGCATCTGTAGGTGACCTGCATGTGACAGTGGTGTTGGAGTGTGTGTATACACAGTCCAGCTTACTGCTAGCCCTACACATGCACATGCTGGACAGCTGTGGACTATACGTTGTAGAGTGGACACTTCACCATCTCCAGTCATGAACATGGGAAATGGCTTCCCCATGAGTAGCAAGAGCAGCACCATGCCCAAGGTCACATGTGATGCTAGTACCTGATGGTGACTGCTGTCTGCTGGGCCTGTGTCCCCCACAGGAACACCCAAGACCGCATGCCCATGGCTTGCCATGTTGAGGTGTGGACAGCACACCTCCCTCTGTAATGCTGGGGGTATTGCCACTATGGGAACGTGACTATACACAGCCATGTGGACTTCCAGCGGATGGTGTTGCTGGCCTATGTCCACGTGTCTGTTGACTAACCCCTACCACATATTCTAGCACAGACAATGTGCACTCAAAGACAGACACTGTCTGAGCCCACAATCTGTCTACTACATCAGTGAAATTTTCCATGGCATCACCAATGCAGTGGAGGCTGTCACGGATGTCAGACTGTGCTGCATCCATAACCCTAAGCATCCTTCTGGTGTTGGGTTCAGCTCATGCCTGCCCCTCCATGACAGCCTGAAACATGTGGCAAGTGACCCAGAAAGTGACACCTACAACAGGAAGTGGATGGGCAGCAGTCCCACTTTGTGCATCCTGTCAATCTGTCTGTGTGGGTCTCTGGCTTTGGCCAGTGCCTGCACTCACTGACACCATAGCTCTCCCACTGTCCTGTACTATGTCACCACCCTCTGACTGTCCTATATGTGTGGCTTCTGGTGACTGGGTATGTGTGGGCATACTGACTGTGTGCAGGGACAATGGGGGCAGCAGAGAGATGTCAACCTCTGGGATAGATTCAGCCACCAACAACCCCACCTGTGCCTCACTATGTCCACCATCATCATCAGAGTCCGATGAGACAGTGACATCAGGTTGTGTGGGGGATAGACTCCAACCCCCTCTTCACCTCTGAAAATCAAGACAAAAGGAGTACATTACCACCTGCACTATTATGTATGGCAATCCTCAGAGTCTCATACAAATGTGGATTCACAACTGCATTATATGTCCCACATCTTCTCATCTCTAATCCCATGAACAACACACACACACTCACAACAAGATACACAGACAACCCAGGCTCTGTATAACATGCATGTCACCTACATCCGGGTAATGTTGCTAGTTCAATACACTTGTGAGGTATGCAATATGACAGTGTATGTGACAGAACTTCACATAAAACCCAGTACACCTATCTTGACAATGATATTCCAGTTGTAGTAGCACTGCATCAGGTATGTACCTTCTCCCTATTGTGCTTGAATGAGCATCTTAGAGTAATGCTCATAACTATAAGTGCAAACATGGTAATGTTTGTACAAATACACAACTGTCATTCCCTAGGCTAGGCACTGTAGTTAGCTGCTCCAAAATGGAACATATATTTATTCTACTCTAGCTAAGCACATCAGTTGTGCAAAAGGCAAAATGGCAGCACTTAACATTCATAAGGTATATCTGATCTGGCAAAACAACAGTATCACACTTACCGGGTACAGGACCATGAACTCCAGCCACACCTGACGTACTTGTGAAAAGTTGAGGGAGAGGTATTGTCAGCTCCACCAAATGTTGCAGTGTTACATGATAATATGTGCGTGTATGCACATGCACAATAGTTACTGTGATACTCGCTATATTGGCGACATTCTGAGTATGTGTGCAAAAGCCAACCCCCCCACCCCTCTAATGCAGATAGACCTGACACTCATGTACTGGTCTGTAGATCCTGCCACAATGACTACTAATGTATTAACTGGCGAACACAGTCAGCTGACCTGTACACTCCTCTGAAGTGAATCATGTGCCACCCACCTCCAGGATGTATGGCGTGATCATTGGCTGGGAGCTGTGGGTTGATCCTAGGTTCACCAGAATTCCTCTGTGGCTGAGAAATGTTCTGTTGGAGGTCCTCCACTGTTGGCAGCACAATCCTTGGCAAAAGCAGCTGCCCTCTGACATGTTTTACTGACCATGGCTGTGGCCTGGTGTCAAGCCTGCTTGTACCTCCTGCCCTGTTGGCCAATATCATTAACAGCCCTCACAAGGTCGGCCCAAAATTCTGCTTGCTGTTCATGATTGTGGTGACCCCTTGACAGCAGGCTGTGATGATTGAGTCTGAGGGGATCCAGTATAGCATCATTTTCTGCAGATGAAAATGGAGGATGTCTCCATCAGTACATTGTTCCTGCAAGATGAGAGGGGAACACATTACAGGACCAAATACATGGATGTTCACTATGTATAGACCCTACACACCCATAATGGCCTGCACTATCCACTGCTCCCTCACATGTGCATGATTGTGGTGACCCCTTGACAGCAGGATGTGATGAGTGAGTCTGAGGGGATCCAGTATAGCATCACTTTCTGCAGATGAAAATGGAGGATGTCTCCATCAGTACATCGTTCCTGCAAGAAAACAAGAGGGGAACACATTACAGGACCAAATAAATGGATGTCCACTATGTACAGACCCTACACACCCATAATGGCCTGCACTATCCACTGCTTCCTCACACATCATGCCCTAGATCTGAAGAAGCAGTTGTATAATAGACTGTGAAAGTGCTTACTGTGTTTTATTGCTTTTATTGTTTTATGGTGAAGTAAAGTTTTTTACAGCACTCCAGCTGTGGTATACTCTCTTTCTTTTTTGGAGTTTCCAGAATGTCACCATGTTTGCCTCATAACTGCAGTCCTTCTTGCACAAACTTGTGCATGTCTGACAAATGATCATACACTGATTGTTGGTTGCTGTCAGAAAACTGACACAGAGTCTGTCACCTGTCAGACCCTTCAGACAACACTTATGCTATAGTAATATGTTACTCTACTCACATTCTTACTTTGTATGGGCAATATGTATACTCTGTCACTGAGTTTAGGCCATTGTCACCCTATTACATAGGGCTTTGTCCTGATTTCTTACTGTAGAAGGTTGAGAGGTATGTTAGGCATAGCCTTCAGGCAAACAAGCATGAATATCCATGAAACAGGGACTTAGCCAAAGTGCATCAGGGACATTCAGGGACACTTGTACAATGTTAGTATTATTTATATGTGACATTGACCGACTGAAAGGAGGTGAATTACAGTACATCATTTAATGTTACAGAATGTACACCATTAGTTATTATCAGTACATGTCTTACCTGTAATCCACTATGTTTACTACAACAGCCGACCATTATAGGAGGGATTGACAGGGACAGAGCAGAGATGTGATTCATAGCAGGGACAATTGAGAGGGATGCCTGTAGGTGTTGGACAGCAGAGTATCACTGACATGTCATTATCATAGATCTAAACAAGCCTACTGTTTCAATCCCTATTCCCCATATCGCCATCCTCCCATCTGCATCCCTTTCTATGAGGAAATGCAGTACATACCTGGTAGAGTAATGTATTTCTTTTATTGAAACATTCCTCTGCAAATTATTTGCACATGTGCTATGTTTGTGAGTAAAACCACATATAGACCCATTCCCCAAAAGCAGTTTCTTGCCTTTTGTAGGTAATGCTCATTAACAGGTAAATGCCTGTGCATCAATGTGTGGCTCAGAATTGCTAATTGCTTCCAAAACAGCTGAATTGCACTATCAGTCAATGACATGGCACCACAGTGCAATATATAAGGCCTTCCTGTAGGCTCTTAACAATTTTCTTAGTTGTTGAGCTGGACATTACTGAGGTGTGTAGACTACGGAATCACAGAGGGTAAGTACATAGGCTGTCTACTGTAGAGATATATGAAGTATGTCCACAGTTTTGCCTCATATGTTTGGTCAGTGTCCCATGACAGTGTGGTCATCTGGCAGGTCACTGGCAAACATTGTGGGTTGAAGTCAGAAGGGGGAAGAGAAACATGTGAGTGTCACACTTCATAACCATCAGAATAGGTAATGCAGGAGCTGCTATTGTATCAACTTACAAACTTTGTAGGGACAAATTGTGAAAAATGTACCTCTCTCTGGGCCTTTGCCCCCCCCCCTATGCATGGTTGTGTCTGGATTCCTTGTTATAGGGGGTTGGGAGGTATGGTCAGTCTGTAGCAGCTACCTTAACATATAGTCGTGTATGATCCAGGCTGCACCTGCAACCTCGGACACAGTGGGGAGGATTGTGAACACTTTGGAGGCCTGCAAGCTGTATGTGTAACTGTGGCAGCTGTATTAGCCCTGTCATTACAGCAGAGCCAGGGTAAGTGTACCCATTATTGTCCAGTCAAGGCATGTGCTTAAGGTACATCTGGTATGCAACAGTACCAATAGCAGAGTAGTAAGTGAGATATAGATAGGCTATACGGATATGTGCAGTGTGCTCCTACCTGCAGGCCTGTGACTTGTAAAACTGGGTAGCTGATAATTTTTAGTAGCAGTAACCTATGAGGATTAAAATTGGAGTAGTCAGTCATTACTTGCTGTGTTTACAACAATGTAATTGAAGTGCAACACACTGGATTTGAACCCAGGACTGCGTGTGGCAAAATGTTTAATATTTAAGGCATTTAACAGACTGTGCTACTGAGACAGTGCTGGTGCAGGTGTATTTGCCAGCCATATGTGCTAACATACAGGCTGTGGCACATGTTGTCTGTCTCCATCAGTATGTGCATGGCTTTCAAAGACAGTTGCTCTGCAGCAGGGTCCCATTTGAATATATGTACTCTGCCATTGATGCATTAACAGGTGTGTTTGAAGATGTTGCAGGTTAAAGGGAACATTTACCTGCTACCCCAAGCCTCACAGTACTGCATTATTATTTTATTGGCTGTCTACTGGTGTATTTCTGCATCAGAGTCCCAGGTACACTCCCATTTGTCACATTTGGTTTGATTTCATTTTGACAGAGGCACTCAGTATGTATTACTGGAAACACCTGCTTTAGTTAAGAACTGTGTGTCCTAGTTGGTTAATGCAGTTGACTGAAGTTGATTGGGGCCTATGTTTGAGATTTGGAAGGGGTGATTATTTTGTACATGTGAGAAACACATAAGATCATTAAAGCACTTTAAAGCGGGTTTGAGCGGGTTTGTGCAACATGCCTCTTAGCTCCACACAAACCCACACTAAAAATTTAAAAAGAAAAGCAAAAGTTGGTGATAGGACAGTGGTGAAATGGGGACAAGCTGGAGGAAAAATAGTGAAAGGGAGTGAGAGATGTGCAGGATGGGTGTAGGGAAATACCATAGCTTTCCATTTCTTGCACAGCAACAGTTGTGCAGTTTGACAGATTTTGTGGATGAATTTGGACTCTCAAACCCCAGAGAGAGAGAGGTGAGGAAAACATAAATGTGTTGCCAAACCAACTGGACCAAATTAGTTGCGTCCAGTGGACACATGTACAGAATGGAGAGCTTTGTATGGAGCAATATGTTTTTTGTGGGACAGGTGTCCATTTTTTTTTTTATAAGGAGAAAGAGGAATGTTGCGGAAGGGATATAGGTACATGTGGGGAGGTAAGTTGAGTAGGAGAAGATGTAATTGCAGACAGACAAGATAACAGACAGGGGTGGTGTGTGACACATGAGAGGGGTAAACACCTCGGCTGGGGAGGGTGTTGTGGAATCCAAAGTGCATGCACCTCTAGATGGCAGCAGCATGACTGAGGTCCCCACCCAAGGCCAGTCCACACTGCTCCTTCACTGCCCTGAAGGTGGCTGTGCTGGAGGCTGGGCACTAGGGCCAGTGGGCCTCATCAGGTTGTCGAGACTGCCCAAAATCTTTCACAGACAACCTTCTTAGGTCCTATGAACAATCCTATGCACCATGGCTGGTAGTTAATCCTGGGTGACTACCGCCCCTCCCATGGGGGAACGGACCCCATCCCCTGAGGCATTTCCACCCAAGGGTGGTGCAGTGCCAGCAGATGGTACACCACTGGCTTGGGTCCCAGATGTGCTGGGACCCAGTGCTACAGCTGGTATGGTAGGCAGATCTGCAGGAAACAGCCTACCCTGACATGCTGTGGTTATGGAGGTGAAGCAATACATTTAGGTTAGTTATGAACAAAACTACTGTTAGTAATAACAGCATGCCAGAACACTGGAAATAACCCCATTTACATTTCAATACATATTATGTGAAACACAACAGTTAATAACATAACAGTCAGTATATTAACAGCATGCCAGTAACAGTTACAACATATGGCCAACAGAATAGATAATTCAACAATATATGTTAATATGCAACCATTGTAATACATAACAATAATAAAAAAACATACCCCAAAATAAAGTTTGTGGCTCAACCTATGTTAATAGTAAACCATAACCAATGCATAACAATAGTAAATATTTGAAGATAAGGGGTGGGGAGAGAGAGAAATACAGTCCATAAATACCATTATAGGCTATATAGTTGACAACAGTATTGCTATCTACTCTACAGGTTTGTCCTTTATTTATGTGTAAAAGTGCTTATAGCTGCTGTAGCATGACCTCTCAAGCTATCTGCATGGGACACTATGGGCCAAACAGTAACAACTGCAGATACACAAGTACACAGAACACTTGCACATCAGGTGGACCTATACAACTACCAAGGTGTTCTGTGGGCTGATGTACTGTGACTTTGCTATTTACATATATATATATATATATATATATATATATATATATATATATATATATATATGTAGATAATACATCTGTGACAGAGGGATTACACAATGGTAGTTGCATTCTGTGACAGCAGGACACTTGAGAGACATGTAGGTATACAGTACAGACAGTAAGCAACTATCATACCTTGCTTGGCAGGCATGGGGATAGAACCCAAGAGCAGTGACTGCAGTGGACATCTGCATCAAATGTATTAATTGACTGCAGCAACCTTTAACACACACTCCAACCATGCAGCCTTACCAGAGCTTACACATTTTATTTATTTTCTTTTATTATTATTACATTTATTTCTTGTTTTTTATGCTGTATTTTCACATTCCTGGTAATGATTCTAACATTCTGACATGTAAACACACAATAATGTACTAATAATATGAGCCACCTCACCCATTTAACTGTAGTTTCTGTGGCGACAATATCTGTAAACATTATGTGCCTGATACTGTAATATTTAGATCTACATAGAACTGGATTTGAACACTGGTCTGTGCGTGGAAAAAAATGTACTTCCTATACAGCATTTAGCAAACTGAGCTACTGAGTCACTGCTGATTTGTGATTGATATTTGCCTAGAGCTCACCTGGCACCAGAATATGACCTGCTAATAGTGGTACAGTTTTATACTTGGCTGCAGTGACAGTTGGACACACATGCATGACATTCAAGCATGACAAACAAACTAGGTAAAATATATATTATCACGTTGAATTCAGGAGTCCACATTACATTGTCAGTGTGTGTTGAAATATCTGTGAAGTCAACAATCAGTATCCAATTATGGGTTATTATTTGCAGTCTACAATTAGTATACTGTTATACCTGACTGCAGCGTCATACGTCACAGCCTGAATGCTTGTAGCTAACATGCAATGGTGAAAACAAGACAATCCTGCTGAACACAATTTACCTTGATGTTATTTCTATTCATCTATATGTCATTGCAGACCAGTTGTCATAAGTGATGTCTTACAAACAACTCTGAACCTGCATGTATAGCACAATAGAGTTTCTTAGACATACCTTCATGCAAGTACTGATAGTATTCATGTTTTATTGCAGAACAGTTGTAATAATTGATTTCTTGCAAAACAGCCCTACTTCCACAAGCATTGCACAACAGACTTTATTAAAGAAACCTTCCATCAGTTACTGCAATAATTTCATGTTTTTCTTGCACAACAGTTGTCATTATGCAGGTGTTGCAACACAGCTGTAATTCTAGCTATTGCACTGCAAACTTTTATTGCATATACTTTATTACTGTTAATGCTTTAGTCTTCCCTCCTTATGGCATTACAGTTGGCGGTATGCACTTTTTGCAGTATAGGTGCAAGTCCACATTCATTGCAATACCATCTTTACTGTATATACCTAATCACAGTTGCTGCTTTACTCTTTCTTGCTTATTTGACTATAGATAGTAAAATACATCTGTACTCACCACACTCACTGCACAACCTGGCCAAGTGCCCAGCATGCACCTTGATGTTGCCAGCCTTCTCTTCTACAACTGTTGGGAGAGAAGCACAACATTGTGCATATCCATTTAGCAGGCATTCAAGATTAGTTATTGGTGAAACACAGGTAATGGTACTTACATAAATGTGACACATTCCCAGCCCAGAATTCTTGGACCCAGGTGTCAAAGAGAGCCCCTTCCATCTTTTCAGGTCATCATGGTGGTGACGACACTGCTCACCTGTGTCGGGGATACCAGCTGCACTGGTGAGGTCCCTTGAAGCTGATCCAATGCCTCCACCTTGCAGTTTGAGCCCTGGTAACCTTCTTGCATCAGCTGGGACTCGTGTTTTTTTACAAGGAGTCTGACCATGACCCTGGACTCCTGAATGCCCCACAATTGCGCCCAAAAGCATGAACCCATTCCAACACCTACGATTGTATCCTTTAGAGACAGAACTCCAATGGATTATGCTATATTCCCATGTATTCGGCTTAATATGGCCTGTTTTCCTGCCCTTCCATGCCATTGGGCAATATTTAAAAATGTGGTGCATCACTTAGCAGTGTACAAACCAGTTCAGTTCAGCTGAGCAGTGCTAAAACCATATGCTTAACAGTGCTTAGTGTTGTGCAAACCAGCCAAGCGATGCCAAACAAATTATAAACAATTTCAGCCATTACTGTGTTTATGCGATACTTAGCAGGGCTTAGCAGAGCTTAGCAGAGCTTGCCTGAGTGCAGCAGGCCAGTATTTAAAAATAATTTGCATAATTTCTATTTGAACAAAAATGTTAACTTGCCCTCCCGTCTATTCAACTTTTGCACCTACTACACATGAGGCTGTAATTTTACTCATTTAGGTATGTGTATATCTGGAATTTTGCTATACCTTTACATATACCTCTGAGCTGCCTTTAAGCAGTGCTGAGCACCATGGCATACTGTGCAAACATGCTCAGCTATGCTTAAACTTAAAATTTAGATAACTAATTAAAGACATCCGGTTTCTATTTTTAGATGTCTGGTGTCTTGGTGCCACTTAGCATTGCTGTGCTCTATGCCATGCTGTGCAAACACGATTTGTAAAAAAAAAATTTAAAAAAATAAATTATATTGCTATACTCCAATTGGACAGTGCAGGGAGTGTGTTACTCATCTGGAACATAGTTATCACCAGACTCCCTACACTGATTCAATAACCATGTCCCATGGCTCTACTTTTGCAATGCACCATGATTAATATGCATGGCCCGTTGTTAAGGGGGAACCATGTACATGGACATGGCAACATTCTGTGTAGGCTCTACACTATGCCTACATGGAATTATTAAATCTAGGGGAATATTTTCATACAATGAGGAACAAGCAGTCTCCATAGCTATGCTGGCAGTCTGGTGAAAATATTCACCTTCAAAAAATACAAAATTGCTTTTTAAAACATATTCAATAAGTAAATTCAATACTTTAATATCAATACTTGAAAAATCAGATCAAGTGTTCAAAACATATAAGAAACATACCAGCCTTTCATTATGTGGTATTACTGAAAACAAGTTAGCCACATCTATAATCAGACAAACAAAATGTTCATCAGAAGGTATATTTCTCAGGCTGCTCAGATGGTGCCAGCAATTATGTAAAATATATCCCCTGTCTTTTAAGAGCATCTTGTAGTGGGTGTCAATAAAAACAGTCAAAGGTTCTGTTTTGGAACCATTTGTCACAGCTATAGGATTCACAGGCAGGTCCAAGATGCTTTTATAGATTTTTGGAATGCCAAAGATTGATGGGATTAAAGGCTTTTGTCAAGTAATTAAAAGTTTCCAAGGTCACCATTCTCTGTAATAAAAGATCTCTCAACATAAAGTCAGTTTTCTCATAAGAGATGTTCACCTCATATAAATTACTGAGTGGTTTGCAACTCTTCACTTTATTGTTTTTTGTACATTGATGTGTATTTTCATAGGTTTATAGGTTCATAGGTAGGTACTAGGCTATTGGCCCTGTGGCCTATACAAGCCCAGCCAAAAAGATACCCTGGCTTTTGCCACCCAAGAAAATTATTTTCTTGTGCCACTGTCAAGCAGAGCCATAGAGGTGATCCCTGGGATGAATTTCCTATTTCCCATTCAATTATCAAGACTTTTCTTGAAGAGTGCTAATGAGGAGCTTTGTTTGATATAGATAGGTAGTTTATTCCAGAGTATGGGAAGTCTCCGGGACTTCTGGTTATATTTCATTCTGGTTATCTTTCTTGCAATGTTTGGTAATTGCATTATAAGGGGGAAGCAATAGGGCTACAAGACACCATGAGATTTGTATCATAAAGCCATAGAAGTCATTAAAGCCATCATCATTACAGCCTGACAAAATGTAATACTTAACCTGATTCTAAGCTTTTCAGCCATTATGCTAGCTAAAAGGCATTTCAAGACTATTTAGGTGTTGCAAGTGAAACTGACTGTGGCATTTTACAGCTAACTGAAAAAACTTACCCCCACATTTAATAAACTCCATATAGGAATAGTGTACGTCTTACACGGAGTGTACTGTGGCCATGTCTGTAGCTCCCCCTTGGCAGTGCATCTTCCACATTAATGAAGGCATGCTGCTGAGAGAGAGCTGTGTAACACGGTTACAGAATCGGTGTAGGGGGTGTGTAACAGTGTCCGCAGATGAGTAACACACTCCCTGCACTGTGAAAGTGTTGGATGACACTTAAATAATAAATTGAAAGACATTTAAATAATTTATTTTGTGTGTGTGTTTGCATGGCATGGCGCTTAACGATACAGATGTGCCAGACATCTAAAAATAGAAACCAGATGCTTTTAATTATTTAGGAAAGGTCAAGTTTAAGCATAGTTAAGCAAGTTTGCATGGCATGCCACCATGCTCAGCAGTGGTTAAACATAAATGAAAGCTCTATAGAAATGTAGAGCTATCATTGCCATTCTTCTGTAGGTGAATGGTTAGAGTCGCAGCCTTATGTGCAGTAAGTGCATGGTTTAAATACAGGCATTCAGCTTTTACATGCGATAGGAAAATGTAATAAAAATGTTTTTTGTCATTATGTATACATTGACATTTGTTAACCCAGTTATTCCAGCTGGACTAGAAGCCCATTTGCAGTTAAGACCCGAGGATAAAAGCCCTAGTTACACACAAGTGCTCAATACATTAAAATCACACCCCAAGATAATGTAGTTAAATGCATAAGCTTAGGAGATATACAATTAAAATAGATACACATAATAAAGTATCATTAAAAAACAATTACTTTCAATATTTTTGTACTTATTTTAAACAAATCTGGTTTTGCCATAGTTAAGCTCTGCTAAGTATTGCTATGCCAAGCCAAGCAATGCTTAAACAGTATCTGTGTTAGCAGTACTTAGCAATGCGCAGCTTCACTTAGCTGGTTTGGGCACTGCTAAGGAATGCCTGTTTAAGCAGTCCTCAGCTCAGCTAAGCTGGTTTGCACACCACTAAGCATTGCTAAGCATTGCCAGTTTAAGCACTGTTCAGCTAAGCTTAGCAGGTTTGCATAGTGCTAAGCTTCACTTAGCATTTTTAAAATTGTCCAATGGAGGCAAAGGGTGGAAAAACAGCCTATTTTAAGCTGAACAGGTGGAAATACAGCCAGAACCTGTTGAAGTTTGATCTGTGCAGGAGCTATGGCTGGAGTTGGAGAGGATGCATGCTTCCAGGCACAGCTGTGGGGCATGTTGGAGTCCAGGGTCATGGTTGGGATCCTCATAAAAGACCATGACAACTGGTTGCTGCAGGGCAAGTACCAGGGGTCTGAATACAAATCTGAGGACCAGGACCAGCTGGCATGTTATCTCTCCACTGCAACTGACATCCCCCGCACTGGTGAGCAGTTGCATCACCACTACGATGACCTGAAGTGTAGGAAGGGAGAACTCTTGGCCCAGTGGATCCAAGATGCTCGGGACAACAATGCCACACAAGTTTGTAAGTATAGGCAGCATTGATTTATCAAAGTCTAGTATGAATATCTGATGGACAGGTACACAAAATGGTATGTTTCTCTCCCCACAACTGCAGAGGAGAATGCTCGCAACCTGGAGGCCCATGAAGGGTGCCTGTCCAGGTTGCACTGAGAGTGTGGTGAGTACAGATATATCCTGCAATATATACTAATATAATGAAGAAAGAGTACAGTAGTAACTGCTGGTAGGTATATTCTGTTTTGAGTGTACTGCAATGAATCTGTTCATAGAACTGGATTGATATAAGTGGGTACTGCCAGATACAGTTCAATATACATGAAAGCATGAAACCTGATAATGTTAAAAAAACAATTTACTACTGCATTAATAATGTTAAGGAATAACAAGTGTATATTGTATTAATAATGATGTTCTGGTAATAATGTGCAACTGGATTCATAATGTGAAGGGAATAAATCATCTGCAATCATAATTTCAAGAAATAAAGTACACCTGCAGTCAGAATTGTTAAGGAAATAAAGTTAGTAATGCATACTGTGTGGAATAACAAGCTGTCAGTCATTGCCTGCATTATTTAAAGTGTTCAAGAATAGAAAGACTGTTAACTGTTTCATGTCACCCTCAATAAAGGTTTCTTGTGCCAAATGTGTGTATTTTAGGCTGTTGGTCATGAAATTGTGTATTACAAGTGTTGTGAAGAAAACATGGGTATGACACCATGAAGTGACTGAAGGCTGGTTGATAAAGAACTGTTTTGCTAAAGTGTAGATGTGGAGCTGTAATACAAGATATACCGCATTATGGTATTTGTTCTGCACTATAACATCTGAACCTTGAATAGTAATGTGTAAGGTAGTATAGTGTGTTTCCCTCAGGGCTGTCTTGTGTTAACATTTGCATTTTAGCTATATGCATTCCTGAACATAGTTATGCTGATGTAGGCAAGTATGAAACTGTACTAGCTGTAGACTGCAAATATACTGTCAGCAACTGTATATGGGTCAGATAGCAAACCCAGAACCCCAGTATGATCTGTAGACATCAAACATATTCCCATCCACTAGGGGTTAAATGTGTACACCTGCATTCCAAGTAGTAATACACAGTTCACCTACTATCTCTGTCATGCATGCATCTCATGCATGTGTGTTCAAGTGTTATTGCAGTCTTGTGTGACACTCTACCTACATTACCAGGTCAGAATTTGTTACCATGTGAGCTCTAGGCACTTATCAGTCATTCAGCACAAAGCAATAGCTCAGTAGTTAAATGATATGTATGTTGTTAATTTTTTTCCACACACAAACCGGGGTTTGAATCCAGGTACAAGTACTAATATATATTTATAGAAACAGACAAGTACTGCTAAATATGTATAGAAACAGTTTTATATTGTTAATAGACATTCTCCCCACATGCATTACAGATAAATAAATTGTCTGTCCTAGCTGTTCCAATGGCATACTAATTTGTGTCTCCAGATGTGCTAGTGTGTAAACAGAATTGCTCAGCAAGGTGATAAGACTGCATTAAATTAAACATCTACAAGTAGACTACTATTCCAAGTTAATAAGTCTAATAAAACTGTTTATTGTTGTTATATCTGTATGCCTGGTGTGTCTGTGAATGTATGCTGATAATCTAACTCCATGCCTGCCAAAGATGGCAGGATACATGTAAGCTCTTTATACTATGAATTATATATGTCTCTCAA